>NC_056732.1:1235582186-1235709686 GCF_019279795.1 Protopterus annectens | reverse complement strand
CAAGTACTTAAGACATCTAACAGGAAGACAAGTGGCAAAACCACAACTAGAAAAAAAAAGAGATGCCATAAAAAGCTGGGATGTACCTGCTGCAAAGAGACAGTTTAAGGTAGATTAAAGTATTTTTCTTGAACTAGCTGAGTACTACATAAAGTTTGTGTCTACTTTTATGACTATTGCCTGTCTTTTGACGGGTTTCACAAACAGGGGAAGCTCCTGTTAAGGTGCAATGGTCTCTTAAAGTGGATAGAGCATAACTGCTGACTTTACTAAAGAATTTACCTTGCATACCGACATGTAGGCAGGCAGGGCCAGATCTAACACAAGGTAATCTAGCCAGCTGCCTAGGGACTAATGCTGGCTGTGGGTGCTGGTTTGTCCATTTAAAAAAAGAAATTATACCATGATGGGCCATTAATATTCCAAAATGAGCATGCTGATTGGTCAGACCAATCAGCGTGCCCATTGTAAATCCAAGCATATACCAACGGAAAAAGGTCCAGTCACAAGACTTTTTTCCATTGGTATACACTAACTTTTAACTTTTTTTTTTTTTTTTTTACAAAAATTAAACAAATAAAAACTGAAATCTGAACTCCGGATATAGCAGAAAGACAGGACAGAGAAAATACTATGAAAATCAGGAATGTTATTCAAAAGTAAAGACACTTACCTGATTTTCCTTTTATTTCCTCCATTCTGTCTCTCTCCTACCCCTAAACTGTCCAAATTTTTTATTTTTTTTTAATTTAAAAAAAAAGAAAAGAAACACGGAGCAATGGAGACCTTCTTTTCTCTGTTGCTTCCTTTCCAAAGCACTGATGTACTGGGTATGTGTGGGAACGCAAGTCCCATATGCATGCGCAGTACATCAAAAAAGGCAATAGGATATATACCAGCAATGGAAGGACAGCACAGCGCCATTATGCAAAGACATTATTTAAGAAAAGTATTTTTTTCTTAAATAATGTCATTGCATAATAGCAATAACCAACTCTGTGGTGTGGTATATTAAGATTTACCCATGGTTGGCTTTATTTAATCACTTGTTTTTTGCCCTCATAATTGAACCACACCAACTGTGGGTAAATCTTAATATACCACACCAACGTCATCAGTTATTGCTTAAGGATTATGTTCTCTGCATGTGCCACAGCCCCAGTTATGCTCTGGGTGTGGCAGCCATGCATTCTGAGACTTCTAAGAGTGGAGTTTGAGTTGAGACAATGAGAGGAGTTTCAGTTTGAGTTTAGCCTCTGAGATTCCTTCAGAGAGAAGTGCATCAGTTTAGCCAATGAGATTTCTAGATAGAGACGTTTGCGGTCTTTAGTATCTGCTGTGGCAGTCTCCTTCTGCATGGAGAATGGAATTGCTGCCATATTCTGAAAATCTTTTTTCTACTGATGCAGATGTGTGTGTGACTGTGTATGTGTGTCGTGTGTGTGTGTGTGTGTGTGTGTGTGTGTGTGTGTGTGTGTGTGTGTGTGTGTGTGTGTGTGTGTGTGTGTGTATTTGCTATTGTTTGAACCTCTCTTTTTCAGGTTTACAATCAGAAAGCAATGTCAGTGTCAGTTATTAGAGTTTCTTTTTTCCCTTTCTATGCCCTGTCTGTTTTTTGTGCCATTTCCTCTTTTTTTAATATTAATTAATCAAGTCTAAGAAGCACTGTCTGGTTAAGTGTCTTACTTTGAGTCACTCAGTAGGCAAATGGACACAGAAAGAAACAAGCCCATTTTATCCACCAAACATACTCAAAACAACTCTTACTTTAACATCACAGCAAAAGACAACACCACTATATACCCAAATGAACACACCAAATTGCTAGGAGTGGAAATAGACAACAAACTAAAATTTGATATTCACATATCCATGACCATAAAAAGTCCACAAAAAACTAGGAGTGTTATACAGAAATAAGCAACTTCTCACCAAAGCAGCAAAGATTTCAATAGCAAATTCCCACCTTATCTCCACCCTACTTTATGCCTCTCCAATATATACCAACCTAAGGCAATGTGATCTAAACAAGCTAGAGACCTGCTACAACAAAATAGTCAAATTCACCACAGGGGCATCCTACCATAGTCTCTCACTTGCTGAACTGGGCTGGCTTAAACTCCCTCACCTCCTTCAATGGTATCTACTCTCACTTGCCCACAAACTAGTAAACCATCCACTAAATGTCCCATCCCACCAGAATCTACTCCAACCCTATCACACCACCAGACCACTAAGATCCAGCAACAAAAATCACTTGCAGATCACTAGAGCCAATAACTAGGCTGGTGAAGCACTATTCTCTTGCACCATAGCCAAATGATTGAACTCCCTCCCACCCACAATTACCTCCATACCATCATGCACCCACTTCAAAACTTTACTAAAACGCACCTAAAACATGCTGGCTATGCCCTTGCAACTCCCACTCTTATATCACCCACCCCATCCAACCACTACCTTTCTTTCCACCCCACTAACTACCTTGATTATAGCAAGCTCAGATGCTCATAAGCCTAGTACTTATTATACAGCAGGAACTTCTTATTGTAACATTTGTTAATGTCTGTTATGTACTTCACAGATAAAGATTCTAGTTGTCCACTGATGTACTATGTTCTTCATCTGTAAATATGTTTGTAATTAATTGCTATGTTAAATTGTTAATCACTATGTAATCCAATGTAACTACTGTCTGTTTATTTTAACTGTGGAACTTTTCTCCCTGGGCCTCCGTTGAAAATGGACCTACGTGCAGTCGGACACTCCCGGTCAACAAATGTAAATAAATAAATAAGCCCTGCACCCATGCCTTGCCTACAGCAAGAATCTCATTAAGACCTTAGAGCTTTAATCATCTGCACCAGCTGCCAGACTTTTGTTTTTCTAATAAATCAATGAGGATTGCAGTCAGTCATTAATGACAGTCGTTAGAGGTTGACAGTTATTGTTGTTCAGAAACTACATGTCAGTGCATCACCTTTTGTTTTGTTAACTTTTCAAGTGAATTAGAGTTGTTTGGCACTTAAGGTTCTGAGCTATTAACTGCTTCCTATAGTTAAAAGTACATTGTTTGAATCCTTCAACCGCCAGTTGCTTACTGTGTGAATTTTAGCAAGTCACTTAAACAGTGCTTCTGGGCCACCCCTGAAAAAAGACATTTTGTCCAATGAGTTTAAATGATTTACAAGTAGATAAAAGCAAATAATATTTACAATTTGTTGCATTATTTTTTTTTACTTTGACCATAACTCTTTTACAAAGAAGGTGAGAGGTATTTATGTTTTTTTCTTGTAAAATTTGTGGCTCTCTGGCAAATTATTGTGGATTCTAGTCATTAAGTAATGATGAGTGTGTATGTTTCAGACTTTCTATCCTTTAAAAATGATTGCTGATGTAAATTTATTTATTTATAGCAAATTTCTAGGCATATAAGAAAACATTTAAATTCTAGCAGAGTAGCGTTGCAATGAGTTCCACTGTATGGTTCTGACAGCACCAAACTAATATACTTATTATTTATTATACAATAACAAGTCATTAACATTCAGAAACATGCACGCTGATTGGTCAGCCCAACCAGTATGCCTGTTGTAAATCTAGCATATACCAATAGAAAAAAAGTCTGGTTGCCTGGACTTTCTTCTATTGATATATGCTAAGGCTTTCCAGCTTTCTTGAGCTAACAGGTCAAGAGGTATGTGCAGATGGCAGAGAAAATACAAGGAAAATTATTATGCAAAACAAAAGAAATGTACATGATTTCCTTTGTATTTCTGCCCTGTCTCTCATGCCTCTAGACTGTCTGGATATCAAAGTTTATTATTATGTAAGTGAGGGACGTACGTCCCATACACATGCACAGTACATCAAGAAAGCAGCAGAATATGAAAAAAAAAAATCTGAAGAACACCATAACACCATTATACAAAGACATTATTTAGGAAAAGTAAGTAATTTCTTTCTTAAATAATGTCATTGTATAATAGCAATAACCAACTCCTAGGAGTGATATACTGAAGATTTACTCATGGTTGCCTGTGTTTAATCATTTGGGCTTTGCCCTCATGATTAAACTACATCAACCGTGAGTAAATCTTATATACCACACCCAGTCTTTGGTTATTACTATATTAATGTGTTCATTCACATGATCTTAAACAGATACCTCAGGTGCACAGTCAAAGAAGTGTCTGTAATTTGTGTTTTGTGTGTGTGTGTGTGTGTGTGTGTGTGTGTGTGTGTGTGTGTGTGTGTGTGTGTGTGTGTGTGTGTGTGTGTGCGTGTGTGTGCGTGTGTGTGCGTGTGTGTGTGTGTGTGTGTGTGTGTGTGCTGAAGGAGTCAAATAATGTACTTTTGAATATAGGAAGCAATTAACAGCTCAGAACCTTATGTGCCAAATAACCCTAAAACACTTGAAAAGTTAACAGAACAAAAGATGCTGCATTGGCATGCAGTGTGTGAGAGACAGAGAGACTTAGCTCCTTCAAACTACAGTAGTTAGAGTATAAAGGAAGGAACTGATCATAGTAAATAGGAGCATCATTGTATCAGCCATGTTCTTTGGGTACAATCCTTGGTTTCCTTGCTTTGCTGACTGTTGACAGTGTGTTTATTATTTGGCTGGGAATAAAGTGAATGGCATGAAATCTATGAGTTTAATGTTAATAATTTAACTATGTATACATTTTTAATTTAGTTTGTGTTTTGCAGCACATGAGTGTGAAATGCACTCTGTTGGGCCACAACAGTCTCTCTGGTACTTAGTGAAGAAGAGTAAGGCTGTGAACTGTTAATGAGCTGCTTCTATAGTGCAGGGTTTGATTCCCTCAGCCTTCATTTGTCTAGTGTGTGACTGATCAAGACAGTATGTATGTGCTGAAAAGGGATACTTATATACAGTGGGCTGATCCAAGCTGTTAGCAAGTGCATTGCAAATTTGTCTTTCAAATACCTGCACCCTTCACACAGCCACTAATTAGTGCTTCACCATATGCTGTTTCACTACAAATTCTAGCACGTGTCTTTTTGTTTAATGGGTTGTCAGATGCATTTTCAGTAAATGTGAATTTCAAGGGAAGAGAAGTTTACTGTTGTTAGTGTTCAGTCTGTTTTCAATGTGAGGCAGTTTTGTTTTGTGTAGCAATGTTTTTCCTGTACAATTTGAAATATCAGTTTTAAATTAAATCCAAATGTCTGTGATCATTATAAAAGTAAAAAAAAGAAAATAGTGTGTACACCGACAGGTTCTGAGCATTGTTTATAGTAACTGAGAAGAGACAGACAAATAGTGGGATATTGCTATGGCTGCACAGGTGGAGATCTAGTCCATCAGCCTGCCTAAGGCCCCATTTGACCATGATCAGCTTCTGTAGGCAGGTTTGGGAGTAATGCTTTTCCACAACCTTAGTGGTGAGGAGCACCCTGGAAATAATATCAGCAGAAAACTGAATAGTACAAAAAGGAGATACTTTGCTATTGAAAAAGAGTGCCTAACAATAAAGTGGGCTTTCTGTGCTTTGAAGTATGATTTGTTAGGCAGAAAATTCAATTTGGTAACAGTTTATGCCTCTTTGCAATGGTTAGGTAGGAAAGACAGAATTGTGCTTTTCAGCATCATCCCTCAACTGTTTAAGTATCCCATGACCCACAGGCCTAGATTAGCCAACAGAAATGCTGATTTGTAGTGCAGGGCCTACAACCTATTGTTATGATTCCAAAATATGTGGTCTGTGCTGATAGAGGGCATTTGTAATATGTTGCTCCAAAAATGTGTAATGTACCTTTAGAATGTGTAAAATGCCTTTATGTAAACTGTATGGAGGTAAATATTTAAAGCAGTTAGATAACAATGTTTTAACTGACAATCAGGGCTGTATAAAAGGAGATTGCCTGAAAACAGTAAATCAGAAAGTTAGCTCCTCATTTCAAAGAGGACCACAGGAAGAACAGAGTAAAACAGCTGAGTTAAAGCTAACCTGAGGGGTATATGTTATGGTAGTACTTACAGAGCTAAAAGCTGGGCCCAGGAAAGTCATTCATCCTTGGAGTTTTGTTTTAAAACAGCCTGTATTTGGAATGACTGTGTTGATTTTGAATCTTGGAAAAAATGAATTTAAAGTAGTGAGTATTTTGCTAAAGTCAAGTTAGCTATTATTTTTTTTTCTTTTGACTTGTGAAAAAAGCTAGTAATCCTGCCTCCAGTGTCTCATTGGGCTTTAAATAAATATTTTTCTGTATATATATATATATATATATATATATAGAGAGAGAGAGAGAGAGAGAGAGGGAGAGAAAGAGATAGCTATAGACAGAGATAGATATATGGTGTGTCATTCACTCCATCAAATTGTCTGGTTGTCAGTGTGTGGAGCGAATGACTGCAGAATATCATTTAGTGTCCCATTCATGAAAATTTCTAGATGAATGGAACATTGAATGCATACGGGTAAGCTAAGTGTGGATTTGTGAAACTAATACTGAAACTTTCAGATATTCTGAATGTTTCAGCATTGGTGGAGTGTTGTGGGAGGGTTATACACACACACATACACACACACACACACACACACACACACACACACACACACACACACACACACACACCTTAGGAAATAAAATAGATGGCTATACAGCTATGCAGTATTAACTGCAGACAACCAACTATGTGTAAATAAGTGCAGAATTTGTGGTAACATTTCATTCTTTTTTGGATTGGTGAAACATTGTTATGTGATAGTCTGCTAGTATGGACTTGTATCCCAAATTACATGTCATATTTGGTAATTTAGACAGATACATTCTGTACCATAACCACATATAATAGTGACAAAGGTGTCTGCGGGTGCAACCTTTAGTGACCCTGTGTAACAAGAGAACAGAGAACTGCTAGTATGATGTATACACAAGATGTTCTCAGGCACAGTGAGCAACAATAGTCATGGATTTCTATTCCATTCAAGTGGTACAATACATCATTAAAGTACTCCAGAACTTACAATAACACTAATGCAAACAATGTATGCCATATTTTTTTTTTTTTGCCAATGGAATGTCCATATGCATTCATCTGCATATCTTTTTTGAGCATAGCAATGCATTGCCCCAAGCTAAGCAGTTTATTCTAAAGGCCAGTTTATTGGTGTCACAAAAGCAGGTTTACCCTGCACAAAATCACTTTGAACTGAACATGATTGCTGTGCACCATTAAAACTGCAGTCTTGTTTGCAGTTCTTTGGGAACATTCTGACCAGTGTACTTTTTGTCTTACTTCTCTCACTTACACTTGCATCACTTGTCACTCTTTTGCCTCCCACTGCATTTGTCTTTGCCAGAGGGTCTTGGATATCTGCATTGCACAATTACAGTCTCTGCAGTACTGACCTCCTTAGTAACTTTATGTGATACATATTCTAAAACTGCTAGACTGCAGCAACAATGTTAGGGGTGCAGACATTATTCATATCACTGCCTGTAATATTCAAAGAATAAATCAAGAGCTACATATTTTAGTTATAATAGTCCACAAGATTCACACAAAGTGCACAATGGACAGAGATAATCTATGTCAAAAAGCATAGAATACTAGACAATTAGACTGAAATGTAAAAATTATATTTTAAAGGGTCTATTGAAGTCCATAAAGTTATTTCTTTTGCTGCTTTCACAAAATGCGATCACTTCAGAAGAAACACTTGCTTATGTGTGGGTTACACTTCTCAAACGAGCTCTTTGTTTATTTACTGACATGCCCATTTAATGCTAGACATGTGGCATACTAAACCTATTAATCCGTCTCTGTGTGAGGTAAAACATTCAGATGGAATTGAGTATTAAAATGGTGCAAAATGCTTACTGATTAAGCTAGCAATGGCATACAGGTGGTATAATTTTGTGATAACTGCTATTTTGAATGAAATTATTTTCAGCAGTTGACTAGAAACAAACCAAATAAGAAAAGTGGACATGGAATACTTTGCAAAAAATTCTTTATGCAAAAGAAAAAATCAGAAAACAATAACCTTTTGGAAGTGCTGTATTTAATGAAAGCGTATGAATAATCATTTGTAAGTTGTGGTATTCTAAAGAAGCTTTACTTACTTATTCATTAATTTGCTGACCTAGTGGGTGAACTGATCCTTTCTGATCCTTTTCAGCCATGATCCAAGCCACATGGCATAATGCACTGAAAAGAATATCACTAGAAAATCAGATGTTGCAAAACAACATAGTAGTGATCATGCCTTAGGATTCAGAAATGTATAATGTACTGCCTGTCCTCTGTAGGTTTTCATAGTGTGTTAATCCTAAGCAGTTTACATACTGTGACATGAAGCCATTGGGCGGTAGTGCGATCAAGGAGCTTGCTCGTGAAGCTGCATCTTAATACTGCAATCCAGGGGTATGGCCAATGATAATTAGCCACATGCTCTTCCCTGGAAGTATTACCTTCATCTGAATATTGCTGAAGAGCAATTCAGAAAGTAGCCATGCCATTTGGAGCACAAAGCATGAAAAGTGTACACCATCTTTTGACTGTGCACACCTGTTCACTTTAATGAAAGGATTGAGGTTATTATCACCGTCTAGTGTATTGAAAATGAGCTTAAATTAAATGCTAAAAAATGCAACATTATTGCATTTGGCAGGGAAACTATCCTCACAGTATAAAGCAGTTACAATACTCAACTTGAAAATAAAAAGGAAGTTAATACTCAATTTAAAAATAAAAATGCAGTAAGAGACGTGGGAACCTAGATTGATAATTCTTTTTTTGATCACTTTGCAGTAATGGTTGTCAGAAATTCCTTCTACTTGGCATAGCTGATCACCAAGGGTCTATCTTCTATACCTAAAGAGGCTATTGTCCCATTGTATCCAGCATTAATCAGACTAGTTATAGAATACAACACTGCCTCTGGGATGTACCTCATCAGACGTACCAAACAGTTGGAAAAACCTCAGCGATCCCAAACAAAGAGGATCACAGGCTTACAATCCTTAATCTACCAGAAAAGTCTAGAAGCACTGTCCCTCATTGCCATGTCTCATAGGCTCCTCAGAGGAGACATATGCCTTGCCTTCTGAGCAATAAGAGACCCAATAGTCCAAGATCCCAGTGTTCTCTCCTGTCTGTCTAATGAATCTGGGCATCTTGGGGCAATGTAGCAATTGCCTCATGTACACAGACAACCCTCTCCTCCTACCCCCCAACACTACAACCTGTGAGAGATGCACTTATCTAGCCAAACTGGAGGTAAAGCTCTCTCCAACCAAGACTGAACTTGACAGTCAGGAGGAGAAGGTAAACACTTGCACCACACCACACTCATTACATAGTTCCACTAAACCTACACCACCAAAATCCACACATAGAAACACAAAAACATTCACGGAGGCTCTCAATAATAATCTGCTCATGCAACAGAGACCTCCAAAGCAGAAACACAAGCAACCTACACCCCCCCAACACAACCCAAGTGACACATAGCCCACAGACACAGTGTGCCACTCAACCACAGCCCATAAGGCAAAACACGTACCCAACACACTAGTCATAGGTGAATCTATAGTCAGGCACACTGATGTCCCACTCACCAGGCTAAACAAGGAGAAGGTTACTGTCAGCTGCCTGTCAGGTGCCAGGATCCACTACATAACCCACACACTCAGGTCACTCCACAACAAGTACAAATATGACTCTGTCATTGTCCATGTTGGTGTGAATGAACTGAGACATAGCTCCCTGGACTACATGAAAAAAGACATGGAAGAGCTCTCCAATCTTGTAGCCCAGGCAAGTATGATTCTAGCCCTGAGTAGCATCCTGCCATCGCCCAGAATAATACCGCAGTACAAGGACAAAATGATTGACTTAAACAATTGGCTAAGCTTCTGGTGTCATTCTAAGGGGATCCAGTATCTGTCTTCCTGGGATGACATGGTCGACGGACCACAATGCTTTGCCAGAGATTGCCTGCACCTGTCACCCCTGGGATTCTGGATACTGGCTAAGGCTCTTGCCGGCCCTATAGTGACTTTTTTAGGCAAGGTTCAAATGACAAATTCACCACCGTAACAGGAACAGGCAAGCAAAAATTGAGGGTAATGCTACTCAATGCTAGAAGTCTAAATGTCAAAATGCACTCCCTCGAGGCACTCCTTAAAATGGAGAACATCAATATATGTGCAGTGACTGAGACCTGGTTCAAGGCTCCAGAGAGCACCCCTGCATTGCCAGGTTATAACTCATACCACACTTTTCGGCCACCTAACCTGGACCAGAACACCAAAGGCGGAAGTGTGTCCATATTCATTAAGGATATCCACACCTTCAGGCTAGTTGCTCAGCATAATGCATCTGAGGTTATCCAAGTGCAACTAACTCTGGGCAAAACTGCAATCCAAATTGTAGCTTGCTACAGATCCCCCACCATGCCCCAGGATTCCCACTCCTCTTTTCTTGATATACTGAAAAATATTAGGGTTCAACCAAACACCCTAATAATGGGCGATTTCAACTACCCCACCATTAACTGGGAAAACTACTCATGTACCAACTCCTTCACTCAACACTTTCTGGAATTCATAAATTCCAATGCCCTGGATCAACGTATCCACACCCGCACAAGGGGCAACAGTATCCTAGACCTAGTCATTACCAACATGAGCGACCGGTGTTCCACACCAGAAGTCAATTCCTCATTGGTCAGATCTGACCATAAGCTAATCACCCTAAATATCCACAGCCCACCCCCACCCCCCATTAAGGAAACCATGGTAAAAAATTTCTCCACAGCCAACTTCATGCTTCTTAAGACAGAAGTGGTGAACTTCATGACACCCATGCAGATGGACAATACAGTTACGACTGCTGAATCCTACACACATGCACTCTATAAGAACTTACATGAGTGCATGGATCGTGCTATCCCAAACAGAACCAAAATGCTATCCTCCAAAAAAAAGTAAGCCAATCTGGTGGTCCCCTGCCATAAACAAACTCTACAACAGAAGGAAGAAACTGTTGCAAAAGAGAGTAAAATCCCATGAGTGGAGGAGCTCCCTGGTCAGCCTCAGTAAGAAGCTGAGATCACTTATAAGATCCTCCAAAGCTAGCTACGAAAACAAAATCACTACTGATTCTAGAGATGACCACAAAGCATTCTATAGCTATGTCAAGAATCTCAATGGCAACACACAGATCTACTTTAAGTTACAACACAAAGGCAAGAAAATTACAGAATCAACTGATATTGCCAATGTCCTGGCAGATAGGTTCACTGCTAACTTTACCCACCTCTCACCCCCTAAAGGGCCTATATCTATACAGGAATAATGCAGAGTTCCTGTAATCACAACTACGCAGGTAAAAGCTGCACTCTCTAAAGCCAAAAACACAGCATCCATGGGACCGGACATCATCCCAGGCTGCATTTTACATGAACTTCAGAACGAACTGGCTCCCCACCTAAGCACTATGTTCAATCATAGCCTCACATCAGGCTTTGTGCCCACTGAATGGTGCACAGCAACAGTTATCCCACTCCACAAAGGGGGAGCCACCACTGATCCCAGGAAATGTCGCCCTATTAGCCTGATGAGCCTGGTCTGTAAGGCCATGGAACGTATCATCATGGAACTCATAAACAAAGACATTGCTAACCTCCAAACTCTGGATCCCACCCAGTTCGGGTTTGTGAAAGGCAGATCATGCCTCCTGAACCTGATCGACTTCTTTGAGGCAGTCACCAAAGCTGTAGACAAGGGTAAGGTGGTTCACACAGCCTATCTTGACCTCACCAAGGCTTTCAACACCATCCCCCATTCTGGAATTATAGATAAACTCACTAAACTAGGTATAAATCCCTACGTCACAAGATGGGTTGCCAACTGGCTCACTGACAGAAACCACACTGCAAAAGTTGCAGACTCCAAATCTGACTTCAAACCAGTGACAAGTGGATTACCACAGGGTTCAGTCCTGGGGCCTCTCCTGTTTGGTATCTACTTCTCTGAAATACAGGCTAACACAGAAGGTCTTTGGCTAATGAAGTTCACAGATAACTGCAAACTAGGAGACATAGTCGAGTCCCCAAATGATGTAGACATCTTACAGAAGGCCCTCACTGAGACAGATGCTTGGTGTCAGAGCCATGGCCTCAAGCTCAATGCCAAAAAGTGCACTGTCATCCCCTTTGGTAAAAACTCTGTACCCATGATCTACCACATAGATTGCAGTCTACTTAACGCCAAATGTGTGATAAGGGACCTTGGGACCCGGGTGGACAGTAGTCTCTCCTTTGATAATCACATTGCCTCAGTAGTCAGGAAATCCTTCTACATGGCACACCTCATCACAAAAGGGTTCTCATCCAGGAAAAAAAGAGGTCATTGTTCCCCTCTACTCGACACTCATTAGACCCATTATAGAGTACAATGCCCCTTTTGGAATGTACCTCACAAGACATCTGCATCAGTTGGAAAGGCCACAGAAGTACCTCACAAAGAGGATTACTGGCCTCAAACAGATGCCCTACACTGATCGTCTCAAAAACCTCCAGCTTTACTCCATAGCATATCACCTACTCCAAGGTGATCTCTGCCTAACATATAAAGTTATGTCAAACCCAGAGCTGTTGGACATGCTACACCTAAAGAAATCCCAATCATTCTGAGCTACATGCTCTAGGGACCTAAACCTTGTCACCACAATAAACAGGACATGCTGGAGGGATAGATTCCTGTCCCAGAGACTTCCCATACTCTGGAACAAGCTACCCATCTATGTCAAGTAAAGTTCCTCATTAGCACTCTTCAAGAAAATCTTGATGAGTGGATGGGAAATAGGAAATACACCCTGGGGATCACTTCTGTGGCTCTGCTTAACAGAGGCACAGGAAAATAACTTTCTTAGGTGGCATAAGCCAGGGAATCTTGTTGGCTAGGCTTACTTAGGCCCTTGGGCCGATAGCCTAGCACCTACCTATGAACCTAAGATCTCTTGTAAGGTAACAGTCCCACAAACAGCAAAACAAGGAATCTAATCCTGCTTCAGCAGATCAATAAAATAAGGTGGAGAGAAAGATTCAGTACTCAGTGTCTACCTCAACTCTGGAATACACTCCTTCTGCAGAAAAAACAGTATGATGCACTATCTTCTTTCTAATGGGACCTGGATGACTGGCCGAGTATTCATAAATTGAACCCAAGGATTGCTGGCTCAGCCCTCATTGAGCACGGAGGTACAGTCTAGGGTGGGAAACTAGCAATGTGTAACGGTCTCAAGGCTCACTAGCCTTGAACCTCCTATAATTTCTATGAGTCATATAAATGAACTAGAAATCCGTTACACTGAGGTTCTAAACAATTTCCAATAATACTTTTAAGCAATGATTTAAGGAACATTACTCATGCCCTGGTATTAAGAAATGCCTAACACATAGTTGGCTCCTATGCAACTGCAATGCTTGTAGTGGTATGGCAGTATAGAATTATTAGGTCTACCTGTTCTGGTGTTTGATTAAGAGATGTGATAATAGGTCACTAATGAGAATGGCCTCACTCAGGCCTTTCATATAACTCTGAAATCACAAAACATTGCATTGGGCACTGTGGTGAGGTCCACATAGCACAGGCAGCAATATATTTGTGAATCTCGGATATTATAGGGCAGCAAGGAGATCAAGCTTAAGTGGTACATTTAATGATAAGTAATTAGTCTGATGTTACCCGAAACCCAGTGACAGTGAAGGAATTGTGCAAACAGAAAGTACAATTTAAAGTGATGAAGTAAAAGTCAGAGTAAAACATTTGAAGAAATAGGAATAATGTGATTCTGATTAAAAAGTAAAAACAAGCAATATAAATGTTCAGTCACAGATTTTTATTCAGGTGCTGAGTATAACAAATTCTGTTTTGTGTTCAGTTTTACATTCAGCATGGGGTAGCTGGAAATGTAGGTCACATTTTCTAGAACTAATCCTATGAAGACTCATTCTTTATACAAAGTATAAATTGAAGATTTCTCTAAAAAGAAACAAGTATTTTTGTGGAGGGAAACATTCTCTGCAACCCTATACAGGAAGCTTTGCCATCTTGAACCCAGAACTTTAATATACCTACTTTAATTCACCACAACCCTCAAAGAAATTAAAAATCCTTTTGCACAGTCATGTTTATTCTCAAAAAAAATGATCTTTGAAACTGTGACCATATTATACATGTTTGTGTAAATACTTAATTCAATATGTTTGATGGGAAAAAAACAGTCTATCTTACCTGTGTTTTAATTATCTGTCCTCCTCCGTGGTTCATTTCAATCTGGCCAATGACTCTTGAAATGCCAAACTAGATTTATTTTCCTCCACATATTCTGAAAGCATGTTATGTTAATCAATAATTCTTCAGTCTCCATCCATGGATAGACTTAATTATATTTATCCATAATCATGTTATACAATTCTTTCTATCTTTTTTTAAATTCATTGGTCATAAATTTGCATAACTTCATCTTATCCTAAGAGTCTTTTCATGACATCCTCCTTTATACTTTCCTTTCTCTTTTCGTTTTCCACCTCTCCATATTTTATATGCAGCTTTCCTCATCAAGCTACCTTCCTTCTCCTTTGTAATATCCAAATGAGGTATATAGACACCAAATACACAACTGTTTTATTAATCAAACCTCCTTTTCTTCTAATTATATACAATTCCCAGTCTGACTAAATTGAGTCTTAATCCCAAAATAAAACTGAAAGAATCTCTAATAATTATTTTTTTATTTTTCCAGGAAACACATACACACACTCACCAAATATCCACATACCCCCCCCCTCTCTCTCTCTCTCTCTCTATATATATATATATATATATATATATATATATATACATATATGTATATATATATATATATATATATATATATATATATATATATATATATATACATATACATATATGTGTATATATATATATATATATATATATATATATATATATATACACACACACACACACACACACACACACACACACACACACACACACGCATATATGTATGTATTCTTTGTAAAGGCTAAATAGAAATAATTCCACTACCTAACTTCTTTATTTCATCCAGAATTTCTCTCTGTTGTTCTATTGTTTTTTTCACATCCACTAAACCTGGTTCCTAATATGTTTATATCATTTATAATAAAGTATATTCCATCTACTTCTTTATTTCACTAAACCCTTTACCTTTTGTCCTATTTAACCCTATCCATAACCCTCTTTCCAACGTTGTCACAATGCTCCTCATCCATCATTTTTGTCACAATAAATCATCTCCATATGAAAGACATCCAGCATTTCCTTGCTTTTCATCTTTGTCTTGCAATTTCTTCCTTATTACAGATTATTTCTACTACCTCCATTTTTTCTCCTTGTTTACATTTTACTACCCCAGTTGCATCTGCCATGACGTACATCTTACTTTGCCTTCTTTTTAACTTTATTTTTTTTCTGTTCAGCATTGCCTTGTTTTTTTTTTTCTTTTCTATTTCTCTTACTCTATTAATTATCTCTTCCATTCATTTCTCAAAATCTTCCACTTTACTGTTTTACCCTTCTATCTACTTCCAAAATATCTTTTTTATATTTATAGGTTCATAGGTCTATACCAGGCTAACGGCCACTAGGGCCCTTAAAAGTCTAGCCGTGCAATCCAAATATGATCCACAAATTTGATTTATAGGAGGTGATTTACTGACTGTCTCTGTCCATCAGAAACATAGGCGCCAGACCAGGGGAGAATTCTGATTACCCATCCCTTGGTCCAAGTTGAGCTTAAATAGGGATAGGGAGGAACTTTGCTTCACATGGATAGGGAGACTGTTCCAGACAATGGGAATTCTGTGAGAAATATATCTGTCTCTCTAACATGTCCTGTTTATATTGCAAACAAAATGTATGTCTTTTAATCTAGTAGTTCTGATGTTGTTTGTTTTGAGGATGTGCAAAAGACAGGGTCCAGGGATGCCTTGTATGCTAGGCAAAGATCATCTCTCAGACTTCTGTATGATACTGAGTAAAGAAACAGGGCTTTGAGGTGATTAGTATAAGACATTCTGTTTACTCCCTGTATACTTTTTGTAAGTAACCTTTGTGGATGCTCCAGTTGCTGCATGTGTCTGGTCACTTACATACTGAAAGGGACATTACACTGTATGATGGGCCTGATGAGAGCTGAGTACAGTGTTATGATGACATCTCTGGACCTAGATGCCATGTTCTTGCTTATAAGTTAAGCAACCTAGAAGGATTTTCTTACTTTCTTGGACAAAACTTGGTCAAAGGCTAGGTTGCTATCCACACGTGGTCCCAGATTCCTGACTAGTGAATCAACTTTTAAAGGTGTTTTATTGATTATGTATTTACCTGGGGTGGCAGACTTCCCAAAAGGGACTATAATGCATTTCTTGGTATTACGTTTTAAGTCATGGCTTTAGCACCAAGCGTTTGTCTGTATTAGAGCTACCTGAAGGGTGTTCTGATCTGGGGGGATTCAATGACTGCACCCAGTGTGCAAACATCTGCAAACTTGTTTAGCCAGGTGCCTTTCACATTGGCTTTTACATCCAAGAAGTAGATGCTAAAGAGGAGTGGGCCTAGCACAGAGCCCTAGGGGGGGCTCCACTGGTGACCAGCTTCTTTGTGGAGGTGACCTTGCCAGTTCTAACCTCCTGGGTCCTATCAGTGAGCCAGCTAGCTATCCAGCATGCTATAAAGGGGGTTATATCTCATTCTGTAAGTTTCTTGACAATACCCAAGTGGGTCATTGTATTGTATGCCTTAGTCAGATCTAGGTAAGTAGTACGTACAGTTTCCTCCTTCTCCATTGCCTTAGTGACTTTTTTCAAAGAAGTCCGCCAGATTCAGTAAGCATGACCTTCCTTTGACAAAGCCAGACTGGGGTGGATCCAGTGTCTGGAGGTCTCATGTCTTTATTGATAATTTCTATGATAATTTTTTACATGGCTTTGTAAATAAGATTAGTCAGACTAATGGGTGTGCAGTTTCCAGGATCTGTTGAAAGTCCTCCCCTATGAATGGGGATGAACATCACAGTCCTACATTCACATTATACAAAGCCTGTTTTAATATTACAGTTAAATAATGACTCCAACAGTCCTAATAAGTTGTAATTTAGACTATTTATTAGGCATCCTGGGATGTTATCAGGGCCCATTGAAGCCATGTTTTTGCCTTTAGTGAGTGCAGCCAATGCATGTTCACTGGTTATAGCTGGAGGGGTTATGTTTTTAGTTATTACTGGGGGGATAGTTGGGAGTGGGGGCAAAGCTGGAAATTAATTTGCCCACTAACAGGATTGCTATATCACCAGGCTCAATGAATGTGGCTCCATTAATCACCAGTTCAGCACTTTACTGTGTGCTGCCTTTGAAGTCTCTGACATAGCTGCCGAAGATCTTATGATTGTCTTTCACTTGGGAGGATGTGTTAACCTCAAAGTTTGGCTTTGCTTGACCTAATTCACCCTCTTAGCTGTCCATTAACTTGGATGAGAGAGTTTTTATTTTTATAGGAATTACCCTTCCTGATTTTTGCCATAATTGATTTCCTTTTGTCGTATATCCTGCTTAATTTGTGATGCCTCCAGGATTTGTGAGTGGGGCTAGCTCTGGGCTTACTTCTGGTAGGTACAGCAGCCTATGCAGCCATTGATATGGCTGCACAGAGTTTCTGAGAGCAATTCAGCATAAGCTGGTACGCTGTTGGGGTTTGTAGGGCATTGAATTTTGACCAACCATCACTTAATAACAGGTAATTTGCTTTGGAATAGGTCTTAACTGTTACTAGTTTTAATGGGATTATGGAGCTGATTTTGATTTAAAAGGAGACAACTCTGTGGTTGGACCTTATCAGGGCAGACGAGACATTGAGACAGTGCAATGTTCTCCCATATTTGTGAGCATGAGTTCCAGTACCAGTATGTCGGAGCGTCTAGTGGGTGTATTCACAATTTGGTTGAGGGTAATTGTATTTACGAAGTCCAGGAACCTCCATGCCTGTACAAATGAGGCTGTGTAGGATTCCCAATTTATAGAGGTATAATTAAAATCTGCCATATGTAGGATGTTAGGTTAGATAATAAGTGTCTCCAGTAGGTCCAAGTATGCATTGTGAGCATCTAGGGACATGGAGGGTGGCCTATAGCTGGCTAGCTAGGATAGAGGACAGGATTTTGTGTATGGTGATCTGCATGTATAGGAACTCCAACACATCATCCTGTTTGATCACCTTAGAGGTATGCTTGTTACTGATGTCTATTGAAACACTTCCACCTTTAGCCTTTGTCTGTTCAGCTACTGCTCTGAAAGTGTGAAAGGCACTGAAACTTTGCACTCCTGGGGTACTCACTGAGTGTGAGGAGGACTTGGAGGGAGTGTACTATTTTATTTAGGGTCCTGGTATTGAGCAGTAACACCTTGAAGTTCTGTTGAGCTGATTTTGCTATGTTGGCAGGTTTGTCAGTTTGGCATTGCCTAAAATAGTCACTGTGTCGGTGGACAAACCCTCAGCCACTATTTTAAATCCTGGAGGGAAAAGGTGTGGACCATCCTTGGCAAAGCTACTTGGTCTGTTGACCATGTCTTCCCAAGCTGTCAAGTACTGGATCCTCTTAGAATGACACCAGAAAGACACCCAATTGTTGAAATCAATAATTTTTTGCTCATTGTGTGCCATCGTCCTTGGTGATGGTAATATGCGTCTCAGTGCCAGGCTTATACCAGCCTGAGACACATAGTCTGAGTGCTCCATAATGTCTCTCTTCATATAGTCCAGGGAGGTACATCTCAGATTATTTACAACTACATGGACTATGATGAAATCATACTGATACCTGCGGCGTAATGACTTGAGTGTGTATATGATTTGATTTGACGGATCCTGGCTCCAGATAACAGCTAACAGTTATCTTCTCCTTGTTCAGGCTGGTTAGAGGGGCATCACTGTATATAAATTGGGGCCCCTATGATGGCAGTCCTGGGAAGTGTGTTTGTTTGCCTTAGGGGCTTAATGTTTGGGGCTCTACTTAGAGTGACAGTATGTGTGGTATTAGGTGTTGTTTTTTCTGAGTGTCTTTCGGCTTACTGAGGCATACCTTTGACAGCAGTTAGTCTAGGTGATCTTTACTGTTTAGGAAGATCGCTTTTAAGTGACTCAGCATATATTAGTATATGTATATGTCCCGTTACGTGCTATGTGAGATGGGTGGTGTGTGTGTGGTTTTGACAACCTGATGTGGACTTGTATGCAAGAGTTTAGCCTTCAGTGTCATTGTGTAATTGCACCTTTGGTATACTGTTTCTGATCATTTAAGGATTAAATTGTTGTCAGTAAACATGAGGCAATTGCTACATTGTCTCAAGATGCCCATATCCACCAAGCTGTCTACTCAGAAGTTAGAACATTTCATACCCATAATATCTGGTTCTTTTATTTATGAGCTACAAGGGTGTGTTGTATTGGGGTTAGAAGGCTATAAAGTGTGCTTTGTTTGTGCAGACTAATAAGGCTGCTTTATTAGGGCAAACTAAGTTAAACAGTACTAAATTCTACTAACCTTAATGTTTACACAATATTAAATTCTAAATGTGTGGGTATTGCCACTGGAGGCTCTAAGCTTGCAGGTTACAGTATTACGGGTCGTTCTACAGTGAAAATTTGATTTCTAGGTGTTTGTAATATACAGGGCACTGATAACCCATGCAAACATGCAAAATTTATAGCAACACAGAAAAAAATGAAAACTAATAATAGGCCAGTCATCGAGTACAATGCCCCATTTGGCATGTACCTCACTAGACACCTGCAACAACTGAAGAGGCTACAAAAGTACCTCACAAAGGGGATCCTAGGCTTTAAACACTTGTACTATATGGACAGACTCAAAAAACTCCAATTCTTCTCTGTCTCATATCGCCTACTTTGAGGCGATCACTGCTTGACTTACAAATCCATGTCTGATGCAGCTCTGTTAGAAATGCTACATCTAAAGATTCCCTTACATGTCACACAAAGCATCTCACTGGCCCTCTTCAAGAGAAATCTTGATGAGTGGATGGGAAATAGAAAATTCACCCCAGGGACAACTCCAGTGGCTCTACTCAGAGGCACTGGGAACTAAGGTCATGTAGCACTATGCCAGGGTAATCCTATGGGCTTGGCTTTTAAAGGTTCCAGGGCCATTAGTCTAGTACACACCTATGAACCTATGAGCCCTCAGGCCATTAAAATGACTGCACTTTCAGTCCTTTTGTGTATTTCTCAATTCAGATGGATCAGGCAAACATTTCCTGACACAAGATGAATAAATCCAGTTCTCCTGATGTAAAAACACAGTAGAAGAGACCCACAAGTGCAATGCTTAACACAAACCATTGAAACAACTAGCTGGAAATTCCTCGCTGAAGGTAATTTCAAGACAGTAACAGTGAGAGAAAATAACATTTTTTTCTTACAAAAAAAACTTAGTGAAATTCACACATAAAAGCAGGAAGCAAAAGTGATCACTGAAAATAACTTAAGGACGATTTAAAAATAAAAGATACTAATTTTACCTGCATGACACTGCATACAAGTGAAATACTTCTGGAATGCAGGCTAGGACTACAAGCATTGCTGAGCAGGAAACAGTATGTAGCAAAGTGGTTTACTCAAGAAGAATACTGGTTTGCTGGCTGGGCACTCAGCATCATGAGTTTACGGAAAACAATGGGTGAGAAGAATACATAAAGAGCTTATACGATAGTCAATAGCAATGAAAAGTGGGGAGGGGGGACTTTGGGAGTCAGACAATCATAAGGGGTAGAGGCCAGAGACACAGCCTTATTATAAATCAACAACAGCAAAGGGGTGGTAGGGTTGGAAACAAGCTACAGAGGTAGCAATCAAATAAATTCAATATTGGAGCTCTTTTATAAACCTTAATGTACTAGTGGGGGATGGGGCGGACACAGAATGCAAGCAGGTAAATGATAAGCTGAATATGAAAGCACTGAAGCAGAGACAATTAACTCACTACTGAACTTATACTACAGTTTAAGGCACCAGTCAATGCAGAGATTTACCAGTAACACTGCTTCTGAAAAAAAAATACAGTTAATATATGATTAAGGCAGAAATCTGGTAGTAGTATTACACAGAGCTGCAGAAATGTGAATTAAACTACAAGATATTGAGCCTGGCCCAGCGGGGTTTGAAATTCAAATAGATAGCTTTTACAAGAAATTCTGCTCGTGTTAGATGGAATAGAGCAGAAAAGTAGTATCACCACACAAGTCATAGGTGCACTTAAATATTTAAACAGAATTTAAATAATTAAAATAATTTAATTTTCCCTCCTTTTTTTTTCAAAAAAGACACTTACTCACATTTCCACACCTCTCCAAGTCTTGGATAAAAGACACTCAAAAGTAATTGTATATTTCTCTTTTAAGACTACCCATCATTTTGTCAAACTTTCATAAAAATACTCTCATTGTCATGTGTGATTTCTATAGTTCACTAGCTTTGTCCTTTGCTTCTTTCTTTTTACTTACATCTCCTGTTAACTATTTTCTTCCCTTTTCTTCTCTTTCTTCATTATCACATAGCACAGCCCATAATGCTCTATTACTGAAAAATCTATACCTTCTTCCCCCACCTGCCACTTTTTCATGCCACTTAAATACATATTATAATCATATAATCTATTCATGTTTTAAAAATTCTACTTTTATATTTCCACTCTCCACTTTTACCTGTTTCCCACAGTGCATTACTTCTTTTATAAGTCCCAAATCAATATTACTGTTGACATGTTTACTCTCACATGTTTTTTATTCTTTGAACTTTTTCTTTTCAACGTTGTTTGGATATGCACATATTATTATTGTCCTCATACAATTTACATTTTTTCTCAAGTCACATATCATCACTCCTCCTGATATCACAGTTGTTGCATCCAATATTTTTAATAACACCCTTAACTCAGAATATGTTTCATATCCTACGGACCCTATAATCTTTTACCCTTACAGCTTCAATATGTTCTCTTTTTTTCTTGTTTAATACATCTTGTATTCAACGAATATGATATATCCATCATTTTTTTTCTTTCTCTGCTATTCAGAAGCAATCAAACCCCCTCACTTCATTTATGTTACTCTTCAAATTGAGTCCCAAAATATCGAAATCATCCCGTTTCCTTTTCTCCCTATTTAATTTTTCTTTTTTCCTTCTCAATCTCCCTCTAATAGATTTAATGTCTTCCTGATTTTGTTTTTCCTCAATTTCTGAGTTAGTCTTTCACTATGTACTTGATGACCTATCATATTTATTTTCTGTTAGTATCTGAATCTCTTCTATCATTAAGTCCTTTCCTTCCCCATTTTCTTTACATTGAGTTAGATTTCTTTCACTTTCTTCCTCAGTGACATCAGATATTTCACTGTCATCCTGAATACTGTTTTCAATGTATTGTCTTTCTTTTTTATGTGCCCTTTCTTTTTCCAGCACCTGACACTTAAACCAAAAATGGCAAGATTCATTACATTTCATATAAAATGGTCTACAGTTTCTGCAAGTACGATCTTACTCCCACGTTTTCTTTTTGTGTATTCCTAAACAAATGTTTTAACCCCACAACAGAATCAATCTTTTGGTTGGCTCACATATCTAACAGTTACTATTTTTCCATTCACTAACATATTTTCTGAAATATGCTGTAATTTTCTATCATGTATAGTCAATGTTGCCTACACTTCTTACCCTCCTATCCATGTATGTAATTTGTGTCATGCACTTTACCGCATATTGTCAGAAAAAAGTTTTAAGTTAAAATGTCTCCATTTCTAAAGTTCTGAATTACACAGTCATTTTTTTTAACTGCAAGCCAAAATTCTGAAAAAATATATTTTTTCCAAGATAAGTAATTTTTTTTATTTCACCCATGCACCTTTCTGCACCCAAAAAAAGTCTCAAAAGTTATTTCACAAATGCCTCTCAACCTCAAATGTATCAAAGCCCTTATGTCTTTTAAAGCAAATCCTAATGACAACATAATATTGTCTATATTGTCATACCTGTAAATAGTTGCACTGGTTTTGCTTCTAACTCTTACCACCTGTCTTTTTTTCTGAAGTTGCTAGCCTGCTCCTGATAAATGCCTCTCTTCAGATTGTACACTGCTCTTGTTCCTTGAATCACAACACTTGCATACGTTTTCATTACTTTACTTCACTTCTGTCATCTACATATCTTGTTGCAGTGGCATATTCTTAATATCGATTACTCTATCAGATGAACCTGCCTCTCTGTAATCCACTTTTCTGGCTTCAATATCTGACTCGTCCTGCAGCACTTAATCCATCACAACATTTCAGCTCACCTCCTCTCCTTCATTTGGTTTTAGTAGGTGACTAGAAGTGATCCTTTTGAGTGCATTTGTAAGCAGGATATGACTACATTGCAGCTAAGGTAGGAGTTAAGATTTTGACTGCTCTCTGAGTTTGCCTAGCTTGAGGTTTAAGACAGATGTCTCCCCTGCACAATGTTATTGTAAGTGCACTGATTGTGGATGTGCAGGCAAGTTTAGTTATTATCTAAGATTTCAGCACAGTATTTGCTATGTTGTACAGTTTGTAGGATAGAGCACTTTGCAGTATATTAGGAGATACTGGGGACACAAAGGAAGATCAAGACTTTAACTGTCCCCTAGCTAACTTGCAGCACATACTGATTCCTACCCAGTGAACATTCAGTGTATCAGAAGCTGCAAAACAAATCATGGAAGCCTGACTTGATTTCTACAGACATTCAAGAAACTTGAAAACATGTATAGAGATTTCAGACCTGACAAGTGATCAGGTTAGGGTCAGAGGCTAAATGGATGGTTTTATAACACTACAACTCTCATATATTTATTTACTTATTGTATTTATTAACATTTTGATCACTGTGAAATGCTAACAGGGTAGGTGCCCATTTTCAGCAGAAGCCTGGGGAGAAAAGCTACAAAGTATTACAAAAAACATTTTACAGTCTTCAAACTATTACAAAATGTATACAGTTTAAGTAATTATACCAAAGTAGACATAATGTGAAAACATTGGTTAAGAATAGATGCAACTACATTTCTTTTTTAAAAAAAAAGTAATAAAAAGGTTTCAGCATAGGACCTACATCCATTTACTCTAGTATTCAGACTTTAGATATGGAATACAAATGGGTACATTTTGATTATTTTAAACTCTGAAATACATTTTAGATCCACTGTGAACTATTTTTCAAGGCAGTACAAAACAACAGTTCTTGATAAAATATGTAGTAGAAATGGTTCTAGCATTGGAATGCTGTTATCATAGAATTAGATAATTAAGTCATGCATGATAGTCTGACAAGTTACTTTCAATTACAAGCATATAATTTTAGATCTGCAAGTATCTTTTCACTATGCTAAAGCCATAGCTATGGCATAATTATTACATCTTCATTCCCAGTATCATCTGAGTTTTCCTTACATTAAAATATAATTATAGAGCCTTTTATAAAACTTTTAAAGACTCACAAATGTCTAGTAACTTTCTGTAATTTTCTAAACTAAAATAAGGTTCATTTTAATACTGCATATTGATTAAGATTCAACAGAAAAATAGGAAGCATGCTTCATACATAGCTTCCCTTTAAAATTCTGCTGATCAGAATGTCTAGTCTTATAAGCATACTTTATCATTCTGGGTTTCACTTTAGTGTCATAAGTTTATGACACTGTCATCACATGCCTTGTGTGGGTGAATGAAGTTCAGTTTTATGCTTACTTTTCAGCAATATTCATGCAGTCAAAGCCAGCTGTACTTGCCTAGATTTATAAAGCCCTGAGTAGAGCACAAGTGACCTGAGTTTGACTTGTCGCTCTTGAGTCTGTTGGCTCTAGTATGAGAAGGATGGAGGGTGATGGGCAGACTGGGTTTCAAGGGGTCACAATGCCCCATGGTGGAATGGTGGTAGGCATGAAAGCAACCATGAGATATGCATGTGGTTCAATAGGCAGCTTCACTGCAGCCTTCATCTCAAGTACATGTAGATCATTACTCAGATTGGAAAGGTGTTATAGCCCCCACAATGATGCAAGTCAAACATTACTTAGATGATGGCTCCTACAACTGACTCTTACACAATAGGAATAAATGGTCTGGCTGGGACAACAGGAGAGCTGAAAGTCAACATGGGGGGGTGGGAGCATATAGAAAAAACAGTATTAGTACAGTCAGATTTCTGCCAGTACTGTATTCCTTATAGTCTCTGAACAGAACAAGAATATACTGTCTCCTTGAAATTCTTTTATTTAGAGATCTCCTACTGTCTTCATAAATGGGGTAAGATAACTCCTTGCTAGCTCATGTGCCTGTGGGATTCATTTGCATGTGTTGATAAAGGTGTTATGTTCTATGTCTAAATCCCACATATTTGCAAACCCTCCAAATCGTTGTCCATTAAATTGTGAATCTTTGTGAGTTTTCCCCCATTTTCAGTATCTAGCCAGAAGTGCTGCAATTGTTAGAAAGTATTGGTTTAAAAACTATGCTATCACTGTCTGCCCCACAGCTTTCATTCTTATTGGAAGCTACCATTGAGCAAGCTCAATTTATATTTCCTTGATGCTCTCCCTCACATAACAGTCACTGTTAAAATAAGAACACAGAACATATTCTGCTTTTTTTAACTCACTGATAGTTTAATTTGCTTACCTTTGCTCATCTCTGAACCTGGTTCTACCCACTCCATTCACCCTCACTATGCTCGGGCTTTCTCCGCTCCCCTACCCTACTCCTATTCCCACCCACTCCCACTTTCATTAGCTTTATTCACCCTGACCACTCCCACCACTCCAGCCAAACAAATCTGCACTCACCAGCAATTATACACCTATCAGACACTCCCACCTACCTCCTCAAACATAGTGGAAAAAGGATATCTATGACTATTTACATAACACATGTCATGGTTGTAATAGCTTAGACCATGAGAAGATGGAAGTGTAACATAACCGTTTTACTAACAAAGGTCAAAGAATTCTGAAACCTGACAAGGATCGAAAGGGGCTTGACATAATGGAACAGTTCAGTTTATACAAGGTTGATTCTGAACATTTTGCTCAAAACTGGCAAATATTTACTTATATCTACAAATGAAATTACAGAAAAAAGATTTTTTTTTGTTAAATGTCATTTTGATGCAGTGTTTTATTTCTAAACAATTTCACAATTTTTTGAAAGATGAACAGCCAGTTGTTCCAACCATTTTTGGCATTCCAAAAACACACAAATCTGTTGACAACCCCCCCCCCCCCACTTTGAGGACAATAATAGCAGTTGAGGGTCTAAGACCTACATTGTCTGTTTTCATTAACAGGAAAATAAAACCATTGGTTCAAAAACAGTCCTATTTACTCTGAGGCTCATAGGACATTTTGAGAAGTGTAACCACTGACTTATGCTATGATGAACTTATTGTTGCAACTGATATTATTGACTTATTCTCAGTTATACCCAATGTTAACAGGCTTGCATGGTCTGAAGAAGCTCAGACAACTTGCAATTTTCTTACCAAGTGTGACTTGAGACTTGACCTAGATTTCCTGGACATTATCCTTAGTGACTTTGCTTCATGGGAGAATTTTATAAACAGAAAAAGGGTACGGTTATGAGGGCAGTTTGCATCCCCATATGCTCATATGGTCCTTTGGATATGGGAAAATGAAGATATTTTTAACTCCCAATTCTCTGTTTGTTGGTGTCATTACAAGAGGTTCTTAAACAATATTTGCATTTTGTGAAGAGATTCAGAGGAAAAGTTAACAGAATTCCTTGAGTACATTCTGTAGATAATCCCCTTTTCAAGTTTATGTATCACTGTTCTAAAGACAAAATTCATTATGTGGATGTTAAGCTATCAAAGAACAGATTGGAAAAAACATTTAGTTCTAAAATCTTTTGCAAATCCCCCTTTTCTAACGCCTATGTATATTTCATAAGTAGCCACCCTCCCCCACCAGAAGAGAAGTATTGTCAAAGGCCAGTTCATCAGACTGGCATATATAATATCAAATTATCATGTATTTTAAGGGAAAGTGCCTTAACTTCTTAAAATGTTCTCTGACACAGGCTAGCTATGTGACATTCTGGCTGAAAATAAGAATTAAATTATTGGTGGTTGGGGGATGAAATATGTCCCATTTTTGGGGAAAGGGATGAGTTATCCCCTCCTCACAAAGACTAAAGCTGTCAGTTTTGAAAGAACATTAACTCATAGGTACAGTCATGACACTATGGGATATTAAAAATATCATTCAAAGAACTGGGGTTTGTACATTTCCCTGAAATTACTAAGATCTTGAGATATAGAGTCCTTATAATGTACAGAAGAGGTCAAAATGAATGAAAAATTTGAAATGAAATCAGATGAACAGAGTTTAACTACTCAAAAAGCAGACGCCTATAAGCTTACCCATCAACATCTTAGGTCAAAGCCTAAAATAATTGGGAGACAAAGGCCCAAAAATAGGGACAGCTTTTAAATATTGCTTTGAGAAACTTAGAAGTTGCTAGAATAACAGGATTTGTGTTAGCATGCATTTTTCAATGGATATGAAGTCTGAAACTCAAGTATGTCATTATTTATGACTCTAATCCCAAGTGATTTGCCTAAAAACTATACATTTTATGTGGAACAGACCAAAAATATGAGGCAAAAATCTGGACATTATGTGAAAATCTGGACATCTGGGCAAATCTGGTTATGTGGGGAGAGGAGTATGTTAGTTCTATCCATCACAGACATTGGAGCCAGACCAGGGTGAATTTATGATTTCCTATCCAGTGATCAAGGTTTTGTTTGAACAGGTTAGGCATAAACTCTACTTCATGTGGATGGGGAGCTTATTCCATAGTACCAGGATCCTTTGAGACACATATAGGTCTCTCCTGTATGGAGGTTGTAGCTGAAAAGGACTCTTATGTCCTGTCTACCTACCTTATATAAAATAAAAAAAAAAATGTAAAATGAAATTCTGAATACTACATGGTCCCTTACCTCCAGATCACTTGTATCTCTAGGAATAGATAGCATAACAAAGGAGATACCTAAATACTGTTAGTATTTTAAATGCAGAGATATATCAGCCAGCTAGAAAATCCTTAATCAGGTATACAAAAACACTGCAAGAAACCAAGAAGAATGGTATCCAGTACCAAAGTAGGTTTGCTAACACTAAGTGGTATCACCCCACAAATAAGCAAACTGTCGTAAAAGTCAGTCTGGCCAACTCAGGAAAAGTCTGTTGAACAAGCTGTCATTTTACTTTAATGGGTGAAACTTGCATTCAGTATTGTTAAGGGAAAATTATACTTTGTGTAGAAGTGATATAATCTAATGTACCCTTTATTAGTTGTTGTATCAGTGGGTTCACTTACTGGCATTCTTTTTTTCTGAAAATTCATCTGTCAATACAAAATTAATTTATGTCTTCAACAGCTATACATGTAGCAGTAAGTAATATAAAACATAAGATATACGCATAAAATCCGTAATGACTAAGCTATAGACTAGAAATCAGTATCAAAATTTAGAACTAAAATAAAATAAAATAAAATGGATCCCACATTGCCCTGTGAAATGGGTTTTAAGTCATTTCTTAAATTAATGCAAGAAATCACTTTTGTGAAATGGCTTTGTAGCAAATCCTATGGGTCAGTCAAGTGAAAGGTGAATGATTTAAAGCCAAAAACATCAAGTTTAATCCAAGGGAATGCTAGCAGCTCCAGCTCAGACAAGTATATGTACATCAGCTGGTAGGCACTAAAAACCCTTTCAAATCACAGGAATATGAAAAATGGGAATTACATGGCAAGTGAGTTTTTAATCACCATTTACTCTTTACCAATGTTCACCCTTAGATGCTAGCTCCTTTTTCAAGGAGGGTAGACTATTTAATCCAGGAGTGAATTTGTGAGTACCCATCTAAGCATCCAGTTTCTGTTTAAAAGAAAATAACGTATTATACTGCAAATGAGTCTATTCTAGAGGCGGTAAAGGTACATCATAATGAATCTCTCTCTCAAACGTGTTTTATTTGCTGACAAAAATTTAGATACCTGTTTCTGGAGGGAGGGTGGCCTAATGGTTAAGGTGTTTGCCTTGCAAACACAAGGTGCAGGGTTTGAGTCTCACAAGGGACAATTGGCTAGGCTTAAAATGGCTCGCAAGGGCAGTTAGCTTAGTACTAATCTATGAACCTATGGTATTTGCTGGATCATTTGATTTGTGGAGATGCAGGAAATCAAGGACCAGTGGGCCAGTAATGGCACAGAAGACAAGATATAGCTCTCGCTTAGACGTCTATAAGATAATGAATAACCAGACAGTGCCTCCAGTCTTTTCTAGCAGTTTAGGATTCTTAAGCCAGTTATCTTCTTAGTTAGGAATCTCTATGGCCTTTCTAGTTGCTTCATATGTCTAGTGAGGTTTATCTCAAAGGTGGCATGAAATTAAATAACTGGCCTAATAGATGCTGAATAAAAGGTGACAACAGCATCTTTAGATCTGGATGTAATTTCTTTGGCAATTAGCTTTCTACTTTTACTAAAGTAGAAGGACTTTCTAGCTATTATTGTTAGATGATGGTCAAGAGAATGGGAGTTATTAACCTAGGTTCCATGGTCTTTAACAGCTTTCTCATTTTGGAATGGAGGTTGTCTATGTTGTATGCTGATGGGAGTGATTGTTTACCAAATGTGTCAATATTGCATTTTTTAGCATTTAATCTGTGCCCATTTTAATGCATAAGTATAAGACATCAAAGAGAGCTTGATAATAACTTTCCAGACTTTGCTAGCCAGAGGTCTAGAGATCAAAAAAGTAAATGTCGAACAATATGGTGCAATATTTACGCAAAAAAGAAAACAAAACTAATCAGTACAAAAAAAAGCACAATGGAGAAATTAAAGAAATAGAAACTGAAGTCATGGATTACCTGTGAAGTGAAAGATTTAGTATAGAAAATGTAACTCTGGTAATGTCACAGCACGATGGAACAGTGAGTCCCCAAATTAAAGAGAAACAAGTGAAATGGGAAACAACTGATCAATTGCCACATGAAGATACTCTGAAGCCTTCAGAGGGAAGTCAGTGCAGAAGTTCGGTTGGAGTTGCACAGCATGGGAAGGAGCAGGAAATGGTGGTAACTCTGATGCAGTCAGTGTTGTGGAGTGATAGGCCAGTGAGTTCTCATATGAGAGAGAAACAGATGCTGCAAGATGCAGCTGAAGATAATATTTCACAGGAAATGTTCTGGAACTTTCTGTGGAATGCCTGCAGGAAATGGAGAATAAAGAATGTGCCCTCAGTTTTGAAGAAAAAGATATAAGGGAAGAACAGTTTGATTTAATAAAGATGGATAGACATATTAAGATCGATTACAGAAATACATTACAGAAAGTCAATAAGACCCAAAATGTTAGACATCTGAAAAAACAAATGAACACAGTAATCAAGACTATTAATATAAATTCATGTGATTTAACAGAAGTAAATAGGATATATTACTGTACGTCAAAATTAATAACAGATAAACCCTTACCACAAAAGTACAGGGCAATAAGGGAAAGGAAGGAAAGAAGTCAAATGCCATCATGAAAGTATCAAGTATAGAAAACTAATTAAGACAGGAGGTACCATTGTTAGAAGAGTACAGAAGGGGGAACGGATCAACAAAAATACTTAGAAAGATAGATGTGATAAAAGCAACATGCACAATTAAGACCAGGATCTGGCATACACTATTGCAGATAATAAACTAAAGATATCAGCACAGGAAGAAAAACTTAGAAGATATGCAGATAAATATAAAGGAAACGTGCAGAATAAGCAATTCGTTGATGACCCAAAAAAGTTTATAGAGAATTGGGAAACAAAGCAAAAGGAATAGAAACACCACCAAAAAAGGAATAGACACATTTTGGAGAAATACTTATGAAGACCCTATGGAATATATCAAAGATGCTGAATGGATAGAAGTAAAAGAAACAGAAGTTTAAATGTGCAGGATATGAAATGGAATGAAGAAATGATCAAAGAAATTGAAACAAAATTAAGAAAAGCTCCTAACTGGAAAACCCCAGGCCCAGCTGCAGTACCTAACTTCTGGCTAAAAGTATTAACATCTTTATACAAAGATTTAAGATATAAGTAAGATATACTTATATGTGCATCCCAAACATACACCAACCTGGTTAACAACAGGAAAAACAATACTCCTCCTTAAGAGTGAACTTGCAAGGTATCCTAAAATTATAGACCAATAACTTGCCTTCCGACGATGTACAAACTATATATTAGAATTGATGCTGGCAGAGTTTATACTCATTTAGAAGAAAACTCCATCATGGTAATAGAACAATAGGGTAACAAAAGAAAGTCATACTGAGCAAATGATCATTTGTTGTTAAATAAAGCCATAATGTTGTTGTGTGTTTCGGCTTTTCCTGGTTAGGGGTCACCACAGCGGAACTCCGGTCCGCTAATGATTGGCAGTAGATTTTTACGTGCCGAGTTACCAGCCCTAACGCACAACCTTCAACAAAGGTACGCCCATTCATGCATGTCTCCACACAGAAGACACTTTAGCTGAAAATCAAACAGGACAATGTCTTACTGTGAGGCGATGATTGTAAAAAGTTGAGAATCTAAGTATGGCATGGATAGATTATTAAAAAAACTTTGACAGCTTTCCATATTCATGGATAAAAGAGTGATTACAGATGTATAACATATACCCTAGAGTGATCAATTACATTACAATGACCATGAAACAGTGGCAAACCACTCTTCAGCTAAGCCATGATAAAGGACAAATTATTATCCCAGGGATAAAAAAAATCTAATGGGGATAATCCAGGGTGACTCTTTGCCACTGCTGCTCTTTTGTCTTGCCCTTAACCCATTAAGCTATCTACTTAACAGATTAAGTTGTGGTTACAATTTGGCTCCCAGACAACAACAACAGTGTGAAGACTTGTCATCTTCTTTTTTTGGATGAGTTAAAACTATATAATTCACCAGATGAGGTGCTGACAGCCCAACTGCAAGTGGTCAAAACTTTCTCAGATGATAATGTCATTTGGTCATGATAAATGTGCAAAAGGCAAGATTTAAAGCAGGAAACCTGCAGCACCAAGAAAATATCCCTTTGGGACAGGAATGTGATACAAAGGAACTTGAGCAGGAGGGAGTGTATAAACATTTGGGAATCGATGAAGGATAAACAATAAAACATGAAAAAATGCGAAGAAAACTTAGTAAGGAATATTTTAGAAGATTAAAATCAACACTGAAAACAGCCCTAACATTTAAGAGAACAAAGTCCATTCTCTAAACCAATTTGGTCTTCCTGTTCTATCTTACACTTTTGGGGTGATTGATTGTTTTGGGTATTGGATCAGTTGAACAGGAAAACAAGAAAAATGCATCACGCTTATTAAGTGACTTATGAAAATCATTGTATACCAAGATTATACATTCCCCACTCTGAAGAAGGTATGGACCTCCTTGGAATTGATTACATGTATAGATCTGTAATTGTAGGACTGCATACATATCTGCTGACATCACAAGATCCAAACAAAGTGAATGTTTTAAAACATGAGGAGAACAAGGGATGACTTCCCTACTTAGTTTAGGAGAAGCATATTGGTGTCAAGTGGAAATGGAAATAAACCAGAAACAGACAAAAATCAGGCAGAAACTGAATGTGCAAAAAAAAAAAAAAAACAGATGAAAGAATATAAGGTGAAGAACCAGATGAGAAGGAGAAAAGGATAAATATACTTGCAAGTATAGAAAACTCCAGGAACATCCTCATGTGAACCAGGATCTGATGCAGGAATGGTTAATGGTTAAGGAGAGGTGAATTTAAACTAAAAGACAAAAGGTTAATATTGGAGGCCCAGGATAGTGGGCTACATATGTGGGACATTTTGTAAAACAGAACTGGAAACAGTTACACATGTTGTTTCTGGGTATGATGCACTACTGGGAGAGGGCCTGGAAACTGAAAGGCATAATAATGTGGGAAGACTGCTGCAGGCAGAGCACCTCGCTGGCCTTGTTCAAGAGGAATCTTGACCAATGGATGGGAGATCGCAGATATACCCCAGGGATTACTTCAGTGTCACTGCTTGACAGAGGCACAGAAAAATGATAGGCATAGTTTTATTCAAACTAAAGGGGTGGCGAAAGCCACATAACTATGGGCTAGGCTTATAAATGCCCTTGGGCAGATAGCCTAGTATGAACCTATGAACCTATGAACCTATTGGAGCTTGTGCAAACATTATAATACTAAGAAGCATCATAGAGAATGATGAAGTTTATATCACATGGGATCACTCATTACCAACAGTTCAAAAAGTAGATGCAAGAAAACCAGATATAGTAGTCAATGAAAAGAAATAAAAAAAGCATTGATCATTAAAATTCCTACACCTGGTGGTTACAATATCTTATGTACTAAGAGACACAAAGTCATAAAATATCAGGATTTGCATACAGACGTGATGGCAATGTGGAAGAAAGATTCCCATACTGTTTTAATAGTAGCAGGAACAATGGGTCTCATAAAAGCAATTTACAGAAAGTGGATTACCCAGAAATACCCCACATAAATGAAGGGAGGAAATGCAGACTTTGCAAGGAAGGCACCCCTGCCAAGAAATAAATACAGAACCTCTTGCTGTGAGGTAGCAATGCTACTTGCTGCATGCAGTTGTTGTCTCTTAAAAAAATAATTGAATCTATGCAACCTGGAAACCTAATGCCCCATCTTTAAACTTCCCTTTTGTTGAGAGGATGATATATATTCTAAGTCAATCCTATCTGTCTTTCCAGTCTCTTCACTCCTTATCAGACTGTTTTTTAGGTGCCCATGCAGTAATGAGATTGCCTTCCTTAAGGTAGTTAAGCCCTTGTGACAAAAAAATCAATGTACATATTCTGTCTTGGTCAAGACTGTTGCACTGGGGATTGTGCAAACATCAACATATTGAAGTAGCTGAAAAAAAGTGGAAACATGAGCCACAAACCATCATAGAAAATGATGAAGTCTACATCACATGGGGTCACCCATTACCAACAGTTCAAAAGACAGATGCGAGAAAACCAGATATAGTGGTCCATGAAAAGAAGACAAAAGTAGCATTGATCTACAGTGTCTTGCATACAGATAGACACAAAGTCATAACATATCAGGATTTGCAAGCAGAAATGAGAACAATGTGTAAGAAAGATAACCAGGCAGTTCCAGTAGTAGTAGGAGCAATGGGTCTTATAAAAAAAGAATCTACAATCGTATCTAGATACGTTACCGATACATATAACTCCGTACGAATTGCAGAAAGATTCATTACTGGGCACATACCTCTCAACTGAATAGCTTTTCCCAATGTCCAGATTTTGATCTTAGAGTTTTGGTCTATTCCTCATAAAATTTGTGGTTTTCTGACATGTCATTAAGATGATCTGAGGATTGAAGTCACTAAATAATGATGTGCATTTGAGTTTCAGACTTCAAATCCTTCAGAAAGTGTATGTTAACACAAACCCTATTAATCTAGCAACATTCTAAGTATTTAGAGCAATATTTAAAATCTGCCCTTATTTTTGGGCCATTGCCCCCCATTTTGTTGGGCTTCGTACAGATTTCTTGCACTAAGAGGTTGAAAGGTATGACTGGGCACACTGCGAGTGCTGTGAAGAGCACTTTTGGCTAAGACTGAAGAATGAAACGATACTAATTTCATGAACTTTAATCATACTTTGACATAGGAATGGGGCCCATTCCCGTCATGGTATTAGAAACCCAAAAGACTTGGAGAAATTAAAAATAGAAAAAGAAAAAGAATGGTAAATGTAGACGTTCTCTAAGAGTTCCAAAATATACAGTGCAAGGCCAGCTGCAGCCAATCTTGACCTACGGAAAGTACAGCAAAGCAAGTCCATTACTGGAAATCAAAAAAAAAGGAAAAGTGATATAACCTGTTGTATACCTCAGTCTATGAAATGATAGTTGCTAATTTAAATAAAATGACAGAAGGATGGATGAATGTATCATAGTGGAAACCTTCTTGAATATCTGTTTTTATTGACTATTCTTATATTATTATTCTGTCATCTTTGGTACTATCTCAGTCATGACATCATGCAGCAAGAACAAGTCTTGAGTAGGAGAAATGCAACTTCTGCTTGGGCATAAAATGCAAGGTGAAATAAATATGCAAATGATTGCTTTTGATAAATATTACAACTTTAAATCCACATTAGTACCATTGCAAACTGAAAAGTCAGAAAGAACTGAGGCATGCAAAGAATGCCAGCACTCCAGTACTATTGGAACTATCTGTAGTAATAGCTCAGTAGTTCCTCAACATTTAATAGGTTAAAAACCCAAACATCCCTGATATAAGCTGCCTGCAGCTTTACTAACTGGCTTATTTATTGATTTATTTTTAGATGGGTGGGCAGGCTAATTCAGGCAACCCCTATTATATATTAATAAGAGTTCAGTGTTGGGCTGCAGGAGGCAGTAGCAGGTTTAATGCAGTGAAGGTATAAAGTAGCAGTCCAACATGTTATATAATTGCCGAAAGGTGCGTATGGTATGTGTACAATTTTTCCAAGTCTAACAATCAGTGAATGCAGGCTGGGAAATATTAAGTATATATAAAATAACTCATTTACAGTATCATTACATTTGTATTTCTTAAGGAACAAGCAGGTAACTCACCTGTGTTAAAGGTAACCCGGTGAAGATTTCCCCTACCTGTTCTAAGATGCTAAAATAACAGCACTGAGCCCCAGTACTTTGTCATGGTTTGGATTGATCACAATGTGTATGGTGTCTGTAAACTCCTGAAAGAGATGCAGGGAGGCTATTAAATTGACTACAGGTAGCAGAGAAGGTTTAGTCACCATTACCTTTTTTGTCTTAGAGGAAAAATGATTTTAAATGACAGTTACTGCTGACATATTAGGAGATGCAGGAGAATCATATGTCAGATATTCAACAGCAAAATGCAGTTTCAAATTACTGCTAAGGGAAATATTAGTGCAGTTATAACAGAAGGATATGCATTATTAGAGAAGGTCCAAACTTTCAAATCAACATTTAATCTAGAAGACCAGCTTATTCTTTAGAAGGGAGGTTACTGTGTAATGCACTGTACTGGCATTAGCATAACTATTGGCACTGATGAGCACAAAGCAATTGATTCACTACCCTACTGGGGAAAAAGCATTATTTAAGTGTAATCTGAGTAGGGGTGTTGGGAAATAATATGGTTTTAAAAGAAAAATGACTATGGAACAAATACTTTGGCATCTGCTTCGGAAGCTGGCAACAAATAATATGAAAACAATAAATTTACTCTCCAGCCACAGAAAGAACTATTTTTAAATGCAGCATTGGAAAGAAAAGATAAAAATGAGATGTGAAAAGGGCATATGAGGAGACAGCAAAAAGAAAAGTGTCCATAGGGACAGAGTTCGTCATACTATGTGCTTCCAATCTACTTTGCAAAAAGCAGACATCTGTGTTGCATTTAGTATTTAGTTTCTTCTCTCAGAGCTTTCTTTTCTTTCTTTAGCTTGTACAGATTTTATCAGTATTTGTGTTGTGAATTTTATTCAAACAATTTAAACCTTATAATTTTCTTATTCAGACATTCTTGTCATGTAAGATAAGTATGTGGCCTGCTGTATGAATTGGAGTACAGGACTCAAAATGTATCCTCCCACCCTCACCAGCAAAATCCCTAAATATCTATTTTCTTGGAATATTTAAGGAGTTATTTTAATATCTGCAGTGCTTGTTGAGTGCAGCAGTTGTAATAAAAGGTTTACCTTTATATTGTTGGAAATGACAATATCGATCGTGCTTTTATGCAAACCAAAAGTGCGAATTTTAAACTGCGAAAGTCTCCGCAGTTCGAAGATCAGCAAATCAAACAGCAGATTCACTGATTTTTGAACTACAATGTCAAAGACACATCATAATGCAGGGGAGCAAGCCCCCCTGCACCCCCCACCCCCTACTTTTATTTACTAACTCAGAGATCACGCTACAGTGGGGAAAGGGTTAATTTCCCAATCCCCGCTACAGTGCACTCTGTACCCAACATGTCGAATCTGCAATGAGCGAATGCCAATGTGCATTCGCTCATTGCACATTCAGACAATTTTTTTTCTAGGTATTGCCAATTTGGAGACATCCTTTCACACATAGTGGATTCATCCAAGTGCATAATGCACTTATGAAGGTAAACCATAATAAAATGTTCTTCTATATCATTCACTTTTAAATTACTAACAGAACAGTGTTGTCTCATTTTAAGTTTTTCAAAAAACTTGCAATATATAATTGTATCACAAAAAGAAAATGCCTAAAGTAACAGCCAGTAGCTTTGTAGAATCATTGATTCTTACTAAGTTTATGGCCAAGGATGTCATCAAGAAGCTCACCCATACCACATAGTATGGGCTGGAGATTAAGAGTTCCACAATAAGTATGTTATCCTCACATATCCCAAGTCAGCATTTGTGATCACACATCCAGTCAACCAGATTGGTTGTAAAGGTTGCCAGCAAAGTACTCTGCTTGATATGTAAGTGAAGGTTATTCCAGAAACTGAGAATAGATAAGGCTAGGTACCTGTTGTGCCAACTGGTATTGCTGATGTGACAGCATGTCTAAGTCTCTGGACTCCCTGTTTGCTTTATCACCAGTTCTGTTAAGGTAAAGGAGTGCAACAAATGAGGGATTGCTCATAACTAAACAGATACCACCCCTTAGGCGCCTATGCAGGACTGATGAGTAGCTAAGAGTACTAAGACCCAAGACCCTTTTTGGTGAAGAAACATGGAGGGCTCTTGATTTGGTTTATGTGTTTAGTAAGGTACATTCCCAAGCAGGTATTACAGTCAATGGTGGATCTAATAAGGGGGGAATAAAGTGGAAATATGACTTCTCCAGATCTTGAAAATGTAGAAAGATTTTCTATTCATAACACAGGTGTGGTGGTTAAAGGAGTGTTTGTTACTAACATTAGTACCCAAGAATCTGATGACTGTATCAAATTTAAGGAGATTTTATGTATATGGTGTGTAGTAGTGATGCCAAATTTACCAAAGGAAACTACTGTATTTCTTAACGTTGTACTTAAGCCCATGATGAACATACCAAGCATTTGTTTGGTCTAATGGGATTGGAAAACTACCCCTGATTTGTACACATCAGTAAACTTGGTTAGCTATAGTCCCCTGATTTTGGCGTTCACAAAAGAGAAGGGATCTCCTTCTAAAGCTTGAAGTTTCAAAACTTAAAACTTCAAACTTCAAACTTCAAATGGCTGGGACCAGAAGATCGAAGTTTTGAAACTTCAAATGTTTTGAATGGAGATCGCCGTACAACACGGCAAGGGATATTTGCCATTTTCCTTACTGTAGTGTTATCTTGTAGTTGGTATATTTATTTTGCAGGGGGTATAGAGGGTGAAGGGGGGCTTGCCCCCTGCAAAAATGTAAAAATATATATTTTTTTTATTGTTTTTATATTTTTTTTTTATTTCATTTTCAAAGTTTAACACTTTAATCTTCTGGTCTCGGCCATTTGAAGTTCGAAGTTTTGAAACTTCGAGCTTTAGAAGTAGATTCAAGAGAAGTATATGCCAAATAGGAAGGGGCCTAGGACAGACCTCATGTGGGCTACCACTTGTGATTTTTTTTTCTGTATAAAGCAAATAACAATGACTTTAACCTTATGGGTTCCATCAGGAATCCAGGTAGCTCTCCAGCAGATTATGCATGGATTAATATTGAGCTGGGAAAGTTTGTAAATAATCCTACCAAGAACAACAGAGTTGAAGGCCTTGGCAAGATCCAAGTACACAGTGTGAACTGTATACCTTTTACTTATGGCCTCAGTGACCCTTTCAAAGAACTCAACCAGGTTGAAAAGACATGATTTATTTTTTTGCAAAGCTGAAATGGTGTGTATCCAGTGATATAACGTCATGTGTATCATTGTTTAATAATTCAGCTATAATCATTATATTTCCTTCCAAATAATTCTAGTGAGACTAAGAGGCCTATGATTACCATAGACAGTAAAGACACCAAGTTTATACAAGAACACCACAACAGCTCTTATCCACACCTTGGGGATGTAACCTGTGTGGAGTCTCAGGCTGGGGAGTTGATAGAAGAGTTAGTTTGGTAGAACTTAACATATCTTAGCAGACATCCAGGTTATTGTCCATATTGGTGGAACTTGTATTCTTCATATTGGAAAGTGCCAAAAGGACTTGGTCAAGAGTAATTCTGCAAGGTGAAGTGTGATGAGGAATGAGGATTAGAGGGCAAAGTGAGTCAGGTGAAGTTTAAAGAGAAATTATTCGCAAGAATTTGAATAATATCCATGGGGTTAGAGAAGGAAGCACCATTAGAGATAAGATCAGTACAGAAATGGTTACTTCTAAGTGCTGAAGAAGGCCTTATGCTTGTCTTCTGAATTGGTTGTATCATTATGTTTATGGTCAGCCTTGTTTTTCAAGTGCAAGTTCAAGATAAAGTCCAAGTTTATTAGGGTGATTTTGTAAGAAAACATTAAAAATGAAAAAAAAAAATTAGAAACAAGGAAAATCATGATTTAAAAATATAACCACTTAAATTCACTCCAATCCATTATATGCCACATCAAATAAATATGACTTTAAGGCCTGTCTGAAACTGATCGGGAAGAAACATTCTCAAAACCACCAAGCTAGTAAGTTCTACAGTTATGGGGCCTGATAATAAAAGACTGAAAACCTAATTAACAAGGTTGACCATGGAGCCACTAGTAGCTCCTTGGATGCTGAACTCATTATAAGTTAATTCAGATAGCAGCGACCCAGATCATGAATGGTCAGATAAACTAATACCAGATTCTCGTAGGAAGTCAGTGCAGACAATACAAAACAAGCATAAAATGTTGGTAACACAATTTTCCACTAAGTAACCTAGCTGTAGAATTCTGTACCAACTGTAACCATTTATATTTAGTATTAAGCAATCCCACCTACTGGACATTGTAGTACTCATTCTGGAAGAGACCAAGATATGAATAACAAATGAGAGATTTGTTTGTGGAATTAGTTGTTTAATCTAATGGAGATGTCTCTTGGATGGAAACACAATGACCTTACCACAGCCAACACCTGGTCACTGGTCAAGAATAATGCCAAGATTCCACACCTTACTTACAATTACCTGAGAAAACCCAAAACCATTCATAATAAAACTGAATTTAAAGGCAGGGGACATGGTTTCATTGTTAGTCCAGGTACTGAAGACACTTAGCACCACAATGAGCTAATGAGCCAAGACTCAGTCAATGAGGAAATCGATGAACTCCTGAAGGCATTTCCTGATACTGCCCGGAGGATGGTAGGTGAAGACTGACATACCCTGCAACAAGGATATGATCAAAGGCAGCATTCTCTCTGGTATCCAACTTGGCTAACCTGAGTTTGTTATAAGTATATATAGCCCCACCCATATCCAACTCCCCCTAGGGCAATGTATAACCAAGATACACGGTAGAACGGCTGCAGTTAGATGAGGGCCAATATTCTCACCCATCGAAATCTTGGTTATAAAAGCAAAAACTACAGTATGCAACAAGCCGCAGACAATGCCAGTCTTATTGCAAACTGACCTTACATTCATATACAGAGCCATAAGAGGGTTCAACAGAATGAGTCCCTAGAGCCTGCCCTTCATGGATTATGGGGACCCTGAGTGCTGTCAGGAGACAATAACTATCGCAGGTAACCTCAGGATAGTAGCATCATGTTCTCCACCCCAGTATCAGCATACACCTAGAATGAATCAAATGAAGGTCAGTGATAAAGTCCTCCCTGATGTCAACACAGTTTCTGAAGGTACCTACAAAGCTGGAAAACTGACAGAGAAAGCCTAGATGATATAAAAGGGTGCAGGGCCTGTAACATACTAATCTAGATGTGGAATGAGCTTAAAGGTCTAAGGGCTTTCAAAAACAGAACACAATAAGTACCTAAAAAATCATAAAACAGATAAAACAACTAATAGAAAAATATTAAAGCTAACTGACAGAAAACATTAAAAAGTACACATATTGTCAACAAAATCACTGACAACTGTTTCATAAGGAATTAAAACAAACTACAATATAAAATAGTCCTAACATGAGCTTTTAAATGAATTAAGCATCGAACACTAAAATGCAATTTTTCAATGCAAATACAGCATAGTAGCAGTATATGGCAAAAGTTAATAAGACTGCTGGATAAGTCTTTTAGCATATACATTTGATATAATAAAGGAAAAATGGGCAAAACATTGTCAGCCATAGTGCTAGAGCTCAATGCTGTGGGATCAGGCGTTACGATGATAACCTACAGAACAATGAGGTAGATGAACTCAAAAGTAAACCAAGACTGAGGAAGTCCAGAAATAAACAGAAAAGGTAATCACAAGCCAAGCAGCAAAGCAGGGTTCACGCCAAAGCATTCCAATCCTGGAAACAAACTGCAGTGTTCTAGTCACTGGCAATTTTCTTTAATCTCACTGGCCAGTCAAGTTCAAAGCAAACTCCCAAGTGTCGAGGCTAAAAGCCCTGGGACAGTTTCTGGCACAGTAATGTCACAGCCACACGCCTATACCAGGCAACAAACTTATACACAATATGTGTTTTTTTGTCATCCAGTTCACACCAGGAGTGTTAAAATTATGATCATGCAATGCTAATAACACCCTATGGAAACTGGTAATCTCATCTGGTCTCTACTGGCTAGTTCATTTCAAAGCAAACTATAAACTGTGGGACATCTTCTGGGACAATAATGCATCATCCACAAGCCTGCTACTAGCAAGAAACCTGCATACATTGTGTGCTTCCTCAATCACTTGGTGAACACCAGGTGTACTAAGATTGTTGTTTTATAACACTGGTGGCACAGTGCCATAAAAAACCCTTCACCACAGATTTCACAAACACTTCAGCTGTCTGCAAGATATCAAATACCATATACAAATGTCCACCCAGATACAGCTTGGGCCACACAGTCCAAGCATTTACAATAATATACAGAAGCTAAAACTAAGATAGAGTATCTCCAGTTCTAGGTAGCAAAAGTCAAAAGGAAATCCATGCTTGGATCAATCTGAACAATTAAACACTTACATTGGTGAATGAATGAACCCATAAAAACACATTAAAAGCCATTAGAAACTTTTAAACACATGGAACCTGAGGAGATTAAAGACGAAAATCATAAATTAAGTACAATGACAAATGGACTAAAGGGAATCAAACAAATGTTGCCCGTTACACATCCAGGCAGTCAAACATTATCTTGTTGAGATTTCCTAATGGTAAGCTTCCAGGGCATACCTGTTTTACATCCCATTTATAACTATCACATAGAGCTCTTAAAGATGGCCAATGGTGTTTTCGTTTGTTACAGAGTTGAACGATGGGCTAGTTTTAAACTTGCTATTATGCTTGTATTGGATGGGTACAGACTCTACAATGTCTCTAAGAGGTAACAGACCATAGGCAGAGGTCTCAAGCACAAGGTTTGCTGTGCTGCTATACTATTTGTGATTATTAATAAGACTGGCAAACAGTAAGTATTTTTTTAATCTCAAAGTAAAGGAGTTATTTGGAGATGTAAAGCAGGTTATCAGGAGGAAGGTCACAGCACAATGTTAGATTAGACTAGCGAGGAGATAACAAGTGTGGTGGTGCAGTTAGGGGGCTATGCTAGTGAAACAATATCTATAAGACTGAAATCTCCGGTGAGCAGGGGGACAATTTGTTTAAAAGTACTGGCATTTACAAAGTCCAGAAATCTCTGTGCATATTTTGTTGCTGGTAGTATACATTTGACAGTTTATGTTGGGATAATTGAAACCACCCAAAAGAAAGATGCATGGTTCAATGATAGACTTTTCAATGATGCAAAATCATTGTAGGAGCAACTGAAGACAGCTAAAACTGAATAAATAATTACAATATAAAGGATATTTAAGACAGATTAGAATGCAAGCGCACCTTAGTAAACAGAGCAAGCTTAATCACCAGATCTATTTGATTGTGAGTGAGATAATGCCAATAACAAGTTAAGTTATTCAAACACCAGTGAGTGTATACATCATATAGCTCAGCACACTTCTCTTTTATATGACAGTTCCCGAGTCTTGGAATGCCCAGTCGGACTCTTTCCTCATCTATAGCTTTTTCTCAACATTTGTTCCACCACAAACATCAGGTTGTTTTGTGTTGCATCCTGATCTGAATCTGCACTGCTCATCTCCCATCTTACTTTCTAATCTGCTGCTGATTTGTTTATTAGTCACCCTCTCCACCACCTTTATACAGTGTAACAGGAGTTTGATACCTGTAAGCTACAAAGTGAAAAAACTATTCCAAATGGTACAGGAAACCGTCATGTGAAAATGTCAATACTCCAAAACCAAAGTAATCCAAAAATGTGTATACTGCTACTGTTTTAAGGCTTATATAGTCTAAGGAATAACCTTGCAGCATTCACAGAAGCATGTCAACATTTATTAGTTGATGTTAGAGTCCTGACGTTAGTGATGGTTTTAGTACTCATGTATATATATATATATATATATATATATATATATATATATATATATATATAAAACACACACACACACACACATGCTTTATATTAGATGTCTGTATTCTTATCAGACTTTTTTTTTCACTGATAATTGCATTTATATGCTACTTTTCAAATAATTCAGGTAACGGATGACCTGTTATATTTTTATACTAGAGAGCTTACTTGTAGTGTTCTGTGTAATTTTTATGCCAAATATCTTCATCTGTTACTACTGTGGGTTCTATTACACAAGATATCTTTCTTTCTATACGTGTGTTTGAAGAGGCTTATTGGCACAGTAAGACATAAGCGTTTAAGTGTGTATAGCTATACATCTTACAGTCCTCATGATTGCTTGTCTAATGTTTTTCCTATGTTCTTCTGTAGATGTACAGAATAACTGTAGACTATAAGCATACACTTCAGCTGTTTTTTTTCTGATAGTTTTTAATTTGGTTATCTGTGCTGTCTGCCTGATATTCTACGTGCAGTATTTCACTATTCTGTAAGCCAACTTTCCCATTTGACCATTAAGGTGCAGGCATTGCGTAAAATGTTGGTTCACTTTCCAGATTTAGAAGTTGCAGATGAATTGATATTGCAGTTTTCACTGGGGTTTTGTATTAAGTCAGTGGGTTTGTGGGGATGGCTTAATTTGTAAGAATTTACATTTGGTGAAGGATAGTGAGCTGGTATTGCAAGATTTGGTTCAGAAAGAATTGCACGCAGGCAGTCCATTGGGACCGTTTGAGTACTCTCCCTTTGTCAGTTTCAAACTGTCTCCATTGCGGTTGGTGCCTAAGAAAGCTCCAGGGGAATTTCTGTTAATTTACCATTTGTCTTTCCTGGAAGGGTAACTGGTTAACGATTTTATCTGTAGGGAGGATGCAAAGGTTAGGTATGCCTCTTTGGATGACGTGTGGCAATAATTAAAAGGTTTAAGGATCTGTGATTAGGAAAGGTGGACATCAAGTCTACATTTCACTTACTGCCTGTACAGGAAGATGAATGGTCATTGTTGGACATGTTCATCAATGGCAAATTCTATTTTGACATGGTCATGCCCATGGATTGTGTGGTGGTGTGTGCCACTTTTGAGCTGGGTTCTCAGAAGGCTGTGCATTATTTAGATGATTTTCTGCTCATGGGTGAAGGTCTCTCAGGGACTCTGAAAGGTATGTAGGTGTTTATGGAAATGTGTAAAGAGTTGGGTGTCCTGTTGGTGGATGCTGTGCAAGGTTTGTTTTGTCTTCCATTGGTGAAGATACAGCGCTTGAAAGGGAAGGTCATGTGGGTGATGTCCTGGGACAAAGTGCAGATCGAGGATATGATGGAGCTGTTGGGGCTATTGAACTTTGCATGTTGGCAATTAGTCCCAGTCATACCTTTTGTATATTGGTGGCATTTCTTTTAAAAAGGGGGGGGGGGCAAGCATCATTGGGTAAGGGTTAGCAAGCTGGTTGTCCTTTCTGGATTGTTTTAATGAAATTTAGTTCTGGCAGGAAGATTGGGTCAATCAAGGGGAACTGCAGCTCTTTAAAGTCACTTCAGGTGGAATAGGGATGGGGGCTTACTTTGATAGAGAATGGTTTGCAACTTGATGGCCAGAGGATTGGGAGGATGAGTGGAGGAATGATGTGGCCTTTATGGAACTAATGCCTATTTTGGTCTCTTCAGTGGTTTGGCAAGATTGTTTGTATGGCAGAAAGGTTGTTTTTAATTCAGACAATTTGGCAGTGCTAAGGGTGTTAAAAGTCAAAACTGGCCAAATGTAGGTTACTTTTGCTAGTTTTGTGTAAATTGGTGTTGCAAAGTTTGTTGACAAATTTTTCTTTTTCAGGTGTACACTTGTCGAGTGTTAGGAATGTGATTGCTGACAGTCTTTCTCGCTTTCAGTTTCACAGGTGTTGGCAGTTGGCCCCAGAAGTGCAGTGCAAACCAGTCATGTTGCCAGAGGAGGTGTGGTGAATTGGGCTGAAGTGACAGGACAGTTGATTCAGCAGTCTTGGGTAGAATTGACAAGGAGGGCCTACGGTAGGGAATTAGCTGAGTTTGATGGATTTGTAATACAACTACGAGAGTAGGAGAGAGCTTGGTTAATCAACTTATTGTTGCAGTACTTATCTCAGGCTCGGTTGGGAGAGTAGGCATTTCAGTCAGTTAAGGTGGATTTGGCTGCCATTAGCATATTTGCACAATCAGCTGAATTGCATGATTTGATGAAGTTGTGGGTGATAGCTTGGATCCTGAAGGGCTGGGGTTGGATCAATGGTAAGGCAGATAGGCATTTGCCAATGTCAAAACATTCACTGTGGGTCCTGCTGATAGGCTTGCAGCTATTGACAGGGAATTCTGTTGATTACACTCTGTGGGTCACTTTATCCAGTGGATGAATAGTGGAACATTTAGGGTAAAGGAGGTGTTGGGTTCATTGGTGTGGCAAGATGTGGTTATATTTCCTTGCTCAGTGGAGATATGGTTGCATCACTCAAAAACTGATCAAGAAGACAAGGCAACATAAGCTGATTTGCAGGCATGCAAGGATGAGTCCATGGGTCCGGTATCCTGGGCAAGGAGGTTATGGTTATCGCATGGGGGGGTGAGCAAGCAGGATTTCGTTTTTCAGCTGGGGGTGGAAGAATCACTTGGGACAATCAGTTTTTGTGTTCAGTAAGAAAGAGATTCCAATGTGCAGGCTTCCTGGGGGGAGAAGTTCTGTATGCATTCTATTCATATTGGGAGAACATCAGATTTGGCAATGGAAGGGAGATCAGTTGAGGTGATAAAGAGGGCAGGATGATGGTCATCTGGGATGTTTCTGCCTTACATTAGATAAGTATAGAGTTCTCTGCTGTGTTTAAACATTTTTTTGTAGCATATTGGTCATATTGGTTAATTCCTGTGTTTACTGGTGGTAAAGTGGGCCGTGATTAGACCAGATGTAGGTGATCTGAGTCTGTGGTGATATGGGTGGAGACTATTTTGGCATGGTACTAGAGGACTCAGGTGGCATCAACTCAAGGATGAGTTTGCAAATATATGTCTTTGGACTGGGGTTTCATGTATTTTAGCGATGCATTTAGCAGGTAATGATTTGAAAGTTATTTCAAAATGACAGTAAGTATTCAATATATTGAGGGACTTAACATGTTTAAGAAGTAGGTTTCCTTCAATGATAATGAACTGGTCAGAAATTGTACCACATCTGGTTTGGAGGAAAGCAGGCAGTTTCATGGGTACTGAGAGTGCTTGGAGTCTTGTTAACTTTAGGCTTTTGAGGCACTGAGGCATTTGGGTATTTCAACTATAGACCATAGAAACTTCAATGATTGAGATCCAGTGTGATTTTTGAAGGATGGGGTACACTTGAGTGAGTTGGGTTTGGACCTTTTCAATGTGCACTTGTCATTGTTTTTAGGAAATTTGGTAGGTGAGTTGTTGTATTTGGAGGGGGAACAGCCTTGGTGAGGCTAACGGGCAGAGAAGAGGGGGCTCAGATGGCCCTCTTGTTATGTTGGCCATTTACAAGCTGGTTGGTTAGTTTTGAAGTGAGCAATGTTATGTTGCTTCAGGTGTGAGGTTTGTGTAAGTGAGTGGTTGGGTAACACTGCTTACATTACTGGCAACAGAGGTGAGTGGAGACACTGCCTACTGTAATTTGTTATACTTGAAATATGCATTATATTCTGTGGTTAATAAATTCTAGGATTAATAAATTCTAGGATTACTAAATTCAGTGATTAATAACTTCTGTGGTTAATAATTGTTGTTAAGAATTGATTAATAAAGGTAATCTTATGTTAAAGTGGTGTGTCTGTTTTTTATTCGAGGGATCTGTAAAAATGCAGTTTGAATACAAAGTTATTTGTCCTGAGGTGCCAGTGACAGTTGGGATGAGGGGTGGGAGAGGCATGGGGGGATGCAGAAATTTAGGGCTAAGGTTGTTGGGTTGTGAGGTACCTGGGAATGGTAGGGCTAATATTTGAAGAAGGGATGGGTGGCAAGGAAGTGAGATAATGGGGGGGGGTTAACTTAGTCTTAGGCAGGAGTTGTGGGGTTGGAAGACACATTTTGTCATGAACTTGCTGCCTGCCCTCCTTGCCCTCCATTGGTCAGCTGTATGTTGTAGATCTGTAGATGTGTGGGTGGTTGGACAGAGAAGAGGGGATCGGATAGCCCTCTTCTCTTCCCCCTCTGGTGTTATGCTGGGAGTTTGCAAGGTGGTTGCTTGGTTTTGAAGTGAGCAGTGTCAAGCTACTTCAAGTGTGAGGTTTGTGTTTACATGTGTAATGCTGGTTACATTGTTGGGGACGGAGGTGAGCGGAGATGCTGTCTACTTTAATTTCTTATGCTTGAAGTATGTATTATGTATTAGTATGTATTATATTCTGTGGTTAATAAATTCTGTGATTAATACATTTTAGGATTAATACATTCAGTGATTAATACATTCTGTGATTAATAATTGTTAAGAATTGAATAATGGTTGTCTTATGTCAAGGCGGTATGTCTGTTTTTTTATTCAGGGGATCTGGACAAATAATGGTTGTTGAATGGTGTATTGCTGTCAGTTCTTATTGTTTCTAGTATGAGTGATCTTGCAAATTTCAAAAGCTGATATAATTACAGTAGCAGAGAATGTTGAATAATCGTCACTAACAAATAATCTTTGCTTTATAAATGCCTGCAAAACTCAGTGCTCTAGACAGTCCTTGACTGAAAGTTATGACATTTGCATGTGAACAGCTTCACTGTGTTGCATTTTACTGTAACTAATGATTTAGCTTCAGTGAGATGCAGTATATTAGTTCTTTTATCTTGCAAAATGTAGAAAAGGGGTTTAGCTACAGTTTCTTCAGTTTTTGTTTTGCAGTAATACAGCTTTTTATTTTTGTTGATTTGCCTGACCCATGTGCATAAATCCTAGTGTTTGACATCCTCGGCATTGTTTTTGGATTCATGTTATTGTAATCTTCATCTGACATTGTTTTCATTGAAATCTCTGTGTCTATCAGCATTTTTTATTTCCTGAATTTGCATCTCTACTTTGGCTTTTGACTTTTTACACTATATTCTTTATTTATGGTGTAGTCTCTTCAGTCATGCTCTATATCACAATCTTTACTATACACTTGCTGTCACTGCTATATTGCATGTTCCTTACATATGTCTTCTTGTTTCCACTGGTCTATAATCTATGTACACATGCTCATAGATCTCAACCTCTTAGAGAAAGAAATCTGGACAAAGCCAGAAAAATGGGGTAACAAAGGCCCACAAATAGGGACACTTTTTAAATATTGCTCTTACAAACTTAAAAATTTGATAGAATAATGGGTTTTGCCTTCGTAGGAATTTTTAGAAGGGTATGAAGTCTGAAACTCAAACACCTCTCATTATTTTCTGACTTCACTTCTCAAAGATTTGCCTGTGATTTGCCAGAAAACTACATTTTTATGAGAAAGAGACCAAAACTATGAGGCAAAAAGCTAGGCAATCTGTGAAAATCTGTACAGTTGATAGGTATGCTACTGCTTATCATTGGTGCCCTTGAATTTGCACAGATTTGCAGAGTGGTTGTGCTTTCTATCTTCTTCACACATCTTACTGAGGACTGACCATTGCCTGTTGTAAGGAATATTGCCTACTACAGCACCTGTACTGTGTTTTGCCAAATATTTGCTCATTAAATTAAATCATTTTATTTTCTTTTTTTTCTGTCTCTTTTGGTTTCTGTTTTACTGGCTTCTTTTCTTTTCATTTCCCACTTATGTGCTTGGACTTTTAATCTTTTCAGTGACCTAGCAAAATGAGTTTTCTTGTTGTAATTTGTGGCTCATTTAGGTATTCTTCCTGACTATTCTGTTACTATATAAGTGTATTACCCTGCTGTTGTTTTCTTTATTATTATCCATACATCTAGTTTCTAGCTAGTCTCCTTAACTTGACACAATACATCTATATAAACTCCTCTTCCTTGGTAGTCTTAAATTTGTTGTAAGTCTCATTTTTCTTGAGCTAAAATGGATATTTACTTGTCAGTCACATTTCAGAACCTCGCACCTCCTCTTGCTTTCACTTCATGTACATCATGCACTTGTTTTCATGTTATGTGTAAGCATAATTGCTAATTAACTGAATCTGCCATCTATATATATGCATGGAACAATAGCAAAATTATGAAACCTGTCTATCCACTTCTTTCAATGAAATCTTGTAGTGTGGGTATCATAGTTACTGTGAAACATTGCAGGCTAGGGACCTCTGCAGTCATCTTTCTAATTATATATTACTTCATTTTATATGTTGTATTTGTTCATTATCATTGTTGTATGTTTTTTTTTTTTTTTTTTTTTCTGTAGGATCTCCTTTGTGACAGTCTGTTGAAAATAAGTAAAGATGTCTTTTGTAATTTCTTTTCATTTTGTTTCTGGAAAATATATCTGTGACCTTTAAATAATAAAAAAAAAACTTTTCACATCTTGAAATATTGTTTTTTTTTTTTTTTGTTAATTTAGATAATTATTCTCAATGCAATTGAGCATATCAGCATATATGAGGACTTACAAAATAAATAAATTGTAGCAGTTCATTTGTCTGAGATGGAATGCTAACATTTCTTTGGGTAATCTGTATATGAAGGAAAAAAAACAAGCCCACATGAAAAGTATTACACATTGAAATATGTTTTTTTTTTTTGTTTTGCAACAAAATAGTCAGATTAAGAACAGAAAATGTTCAAGCAGCAGGAATCTTCAGCATTAGATGAGATACACTAATCTTGCTGTTGTGTAACAAAAGCAAGTTGTCGAACTTTGAAATATTTCAGAATTGTCTAAAATCCATATGTAGAGCACAGAAGGAATTTTGGAATGTAGTGAAAAGCTCAGTAATTGGACTGGTGCGTAATTCATCAGCTACACGTCTTCATCCCTACTTCCTGATTCCTGGCTTAGCCATTTGAATCACATGCTTGTGCTTCCATTAGCCAGTCACATCTAATGTTTTTCTCTGGAGAAAATTACTTTCAGAGCTCCGGTGAGTCTTCCAAATAACGTAATCACAGAAGAGTGATTAATAGTTGGATTAGAATCTAGGAAATTCACAATAATGAGAGAAAGCTACAAGACACTTTTTAAAATTTCAGAAAATTTGTTACAGATCATTAATGGAGAATTGCAGAATTAGGCTGTAGGAACTTGGGCATTTATTACATATTTCCATTTATTTACAAGGTAAGTAAACTGTCCTAAGCTCCTATTTAGTCTTGGCTCAGGATCAGACAAGTGCACAATTAAAACAAAATACATCATTTATTTTCCAGGAGTGTTACGCATTAGTAACATAAATATTTTCAGATTAACAGATATAGTCATATATAGAAGCAGAAGTAACAGGGTATGTACCAGACATAGCAGTGTAATAAACATACATGAAAAGCAAGGTAACATTTGCTAGAATAAAAAAATATACAAACATAATTAATGATTATGAGACATTCACCTGGAATACATTAATCATTCAGCAGAAAGATATCACATTTACTTATCAAGAAGCAAACATTCATGCTTGTGGAGTTTTGTATTGTACTTGGTTAATGTTTTTCCCAAGTTTAGAGTAATAGCATACACATAATGTGTTGTATCATTCAGACTGAAATTCTGTTAAAAACTGAAAATACACATGATTTCCATATCTCATATGCAAATTTAAACATTTAAGATGTGCCATCGAGTGAAAGATGTTAAACTGCCAAATGTTCCTTTAGTGTAATTTAAATGAATGGAACTCCAAACACCAGTGAGAGTAATATACAACTATACCTATTTCAACTTCAAACATATTCAACAGTTTCAGCCCAAGCTCTACACTGAATAAAAGCAAACTACAGTAAATTAAAACCAGCTTGTTCATGTAGAATTCTACATAAAAGAAGTAGGATGGGTAAAGAACTTTAGCTATATTTGCTATTTCAAAGGTTGGAGTCAATTTAAAAGCAATAGGAAAAATATATGCCTAGGCAGAGGGAACAATGTTACCATATTATTCATTGGGCCTTCTTTTGTTGAGACCCAGAAAAGTGTTCTTGTTGAACAGCCATATTGTCAAGCCTGATTATTTTGGAAATATACTCTGGACATGCTGATGGTGGTAGCGTTGTTACCTCACAGCAAGAGGTTCTCCCGTTTGATTCTCGGCTGGGCTTGGGAGTGCCTTCTGTGTGGAGTCTGCATGTCCTCCCCATGGTTGGGTAGCTTTCGAAAGACATGCGTGCGTAAATGGGCATTCCTTCGTTGAAGATTGAGCATCGAGCTGTCACCTTGGCGTTTCATAAAAATCTACTGCCAATCATTAGTGGACCGGAGTTCCGCTGTGGTGACAAAACTCTGGACATGCTGATACGCTGACTGTGAAGACTGGCAAGTCACTGTAGAGGGAAATAAGCATTTATTTTACATTAAGGTTGTATGACATCAGGATTAATATTTTAAAGGTTGAGTAGGTGGAGGTGAAGCTTGCATTTTGGATGATATGGGGGGCTCAGCCTTCAAAGCAAAATAATTTGAAAGGGTGACTTTGATGCATTTTGATGCAGTGCATCATGTTTGAAGCAGTCATACATTTATATAGTTAATAATTCACTTTGGATCCATTGGGTCTCAACAAAAAGAGACCTGGTGAATCATTAGGGACCCAGGAAGAAAGAATATTGCCTCTACAGCCACAGCAAGCAAGCAAGGAACAAACCAGAAAGGGCAGGTAAGCCCATAGAAGAAACATTTCTCAATATAAGTAGGCCTGAGAGCAAAAGATTTGGGAAATGTTCCTGTGGTAAAACGTTCCAACAAAATTTGCTTAAACATCAAGGAGAATGCATTCATAAGATATTTTCAGAAACATAACTGTTAAAATAGTTTGCCCAACAAGAGAGTAAAACAGCTGATAAACACTGAAATATGGGTACCTGACAAATCTTCGAACGCTCAAAAGTTCGAACATTACATGGTCAAGACCAAATGTTCTAAATTTTGAGTGTTCGAAGATAGACTTTCAATGGTACCGTACGGTGCAGATAGGGAGAATTTCCCTTTTCTGCAATGAAGTGCAGTCTCAGAGTTTGTATATTTAAGTAGGGGAGTGTGGGGGTGCAGGGGGGCTTGCCCCCTGCCTACACTGTTAAAGTTTTTTTTTTTCTTTATTTACTTTTTTTATTTGATGTTCGAACATCCAAATGTTGAACATTTGGTCTCGACCATGTTATGTTTGACATTTTGGATGTTCGAACATTTAACATAGACCCCTGAAATGCTACTGACTACTACTACTTCCTGAGTAATGTTCATGTTCATTATTTACCATATTTTTTGTACTCTATTTTTGTTGAAATGTTAACGTGTTGCCTTCAGAAGTTGATGGCAAGGTATAAGCTGCAGTTTTATTACTTTTTTCTGGGACATATTCTACAGACTGTATTGGAATGGAGAACAACTTGTTTTCTACTGCATGTTTTAATGATCTGGTCCCCTGCCAGGGTAATAGCATTTGCTGCTAAGTATTCATCCCCTTCTTCACTGCCAGATTTACTAATTAGAAGAAAAGGAAAAGAAAACTTTGTTACTGTTTGAACCATGTGTATTGTCAACTCTCTCCACAGATATAATTAGCAGGTAGCAGGCAGGAGTTTTTGAGATTACTAGTAATCACTGACCAGTACCATAGCTGGGGTGTGACAAAGGGGCAATTGCCCCAGTCATAAAGTGTTGGGAGTGTCATCTGACCCTGATTGCTCTTTAATGCATATTGGTTTTTGATAGCTGGTATTGCATTTGTGGTCAAACCTGAGAGCTATAGTGCACTGGATGTGGTCTAAACTATTGCAGCTGCTTGCTGCAATGTAATTTGCTACAGTTTAAAATTTGCTACAGTTTAAACATTTTTTAACTAAAAATTGAGCACTGTAGCCCTCTGTGTGTCGTCTAAACTCTGTTTGCAACTGTGACGGTCCCTACTCTGGGCCAGTAATCAAGGAGCCTCAATACTCACCACTGACACTGGTGAGGGATAGCCACTAGCAACAAAAATGGATGTACACAGTATTTTCAGATGCAGCTCTCTTTACCAAGCACAGTTTCCCTTAAAATCACACAGGGAACACACTCCAGACCTGGGGCTCTCTCTGTCTCTCTCCAGGCTCCAAAGAAGACTCCGCACTGACCACTATGGAGTTCTGTGTCCCTGTTCCAACTAGCTGACACACACACTTGGATATTTGATTTTAACATTTTAACACACACACACACACACACACACACACACACACACACACACACACACACCTGGGAAAGGCTAGCACAGATTTACCAGCTGTGCCCCTTCTGCCCAGACTATAAGTTAATTACACTTCCACCAGTCAGCCCCTCTAAGGCTCTAACAAGGGTACCCAATTATACTGAGTAAAATTAATACTAATACAACTGGTAGAGTTTGACCAAAGTAGCAAGGTTTTCAGGAGCGGCCACCTCCCAGAGGGTTAAAGGACAGTTTTTTTCCCAACCCAAAAGAACATTCTCTATTCTACCTATTGTACCCTAACTACAGTGTGTGTAGAACACTAGATGCTTTGTCAGGGTAGTAAAGTCTAAATTATTTCTAGGGCAGTAAAGCCTAAATATATTCAGTCCAACACCCAGCCAGTACCTTACAACTAAACACTTGCTGGGTAGCTGATATACAAAACGGAAAAAACAGCATTATTCTTTGTTGCTAAACCCCTGTTCTACCCTCACAAACAACACCCTCAATTACTAGCTCCCTGTTAGCTTGGTTGATAGCAGCCTCATCATATAGTACACCACCAACGTGAGGCAAGATATATTCTCCTAGTTGTCCACCATTTAGATTGTTTTCTTAGGGCAAACTCTTCAGTGCTCAGATCAACCATTCCATTTACCTTCAATCCACTCGGGCTCACTCCCCTCCCTTACCCCCATTCCCACCCATCCACTTTCCTCTAACTTATAGCTATCTTGTCACACCCCTTCCCCTTTTCCATCTATCCACTCACACTAGTCCCACTCCTCTGCCCCTCCCTTAACCCCACCCCTATAACTCACAGCACAGTTCTCCACCCTCCCCCTCAACCAATTCCACATCCTCTCAAACATTCCTACCCCACCTAACGCTTACCATGCAATACCTCAACTGCCTAACTTCTAATAGCCTCTTAATACTTTTAATCTTTCGCATCCACTATACCTCACTACACCATACTCATATACGCATCCAGTTTCCTACACTACCAACAACCACCTCTAGCCCAATATCCCACTCCTACTCTGACATCTGCTATTTAACATTTCTACATACCTACTTGCCTCCTTCAAGCTCCAAAATACCCTCTGTACACTTTTCCTAGCCCACAGTCACCCAAGATTTAAAATTAAACCAAAACAACACATATTACACTCTACCACTAAAATTATTCTACCACTAAAATTAAACTGCATGCAGACATCCACCCCAACCCAAGTCCCCATAACACTTCACCTCCATATACATCACCCATTTCACTTACCCACCCCTACCCCCCACAAAACATTCAACTCAGACCTACTACTTACCAATTTCAATCTTTGTAGTATAGACAACAAAACTAGTGAATTCCAAGCCACCTTAGCTACCTACAACCCTGACATAGCAGTTATAAATGAAACCTGGTTAAAGCCACATATCAAGGACAATGAGGTTGCCCCACATGGCTATAACATTATCAGGCTAGACAGGTTACATAAAAGGGGTGGTGGTGTAGCTGTACTATTTAAGAATACCCTTAAAGTGGAACAACTCCAATGCTCCCCACCTGACCTAGAATACACTGAAATCCTAATGTCATCCTAGTGTCATAATCTATGTGGCCCTATGTCAGACATGTCCTGCCTTCTATATAGGTAAGACGGTCTATAAATTAAGGAAGAGGATTTACCAACATATTTATGCAATACAGAAACAAGACAGGATGAATGCCTTTTTTAGACACGGTCAGCACTATCAGAATTTTAAAAAGTTTCTTTTCTGTGTCCTGGAAAAAGTGAAGAAACAAGAAAGAGGAGGAAATTGGTGGAATTGCCTAGAATACAGGGAGACACATTGGCAGGTTTTATTAAATGCAACATGCTTCCCTGGGATAAATTATAGGATATTCATTAGTAGTTTATTGAACCTGAAAGCAGAAATAGTTTAAGTATAATAATATAATAATTTAAGTTATCATAGGGTAGTAGGGGTACAGGTAGGAAAAGGTTTAGGAATGACACAGACATATATATATATATATATATATATATATATATATATATATATATATATATATATAAGTGTTACTTGCATTTTACTGTATTTTATGGACTGAATTAAATATGGACATTTTATGTGAAAATATAAGTTTTTTTAGAGTGAATTTTAAAAGGAAGAAAAAGAATGATTTTGAATGTTCTACTTTATTAACTTTTCATATTTTAATTTGTGTGTTTATGTATTGGAATCAAATAAAAACAGGAAATGAGCAAGCTAGGGTTCTCTGATGAAGTTCCGTTTTGTAAATAAAGGAATGAAAGCGCTAACACAATTTACTGGCTTGGCGTCTTAGATTTTCTTCTAGGAGGAACCTATGGTCTTTTTGTCATTTTGTGTAATAGATATTATGAGTAAGAACATTTTTGCAGCTATATACAGTGCTTTTTGCTGAATGTATATGTTCTACGTTTTTCATTAGTGAGCTAACAAAAGCAAAGTAATTTTTTCCAACTTTTCACAACAAACAACTACAAATGCCTTTAAAGCAAAAGATGAAAAAAGTCTATATAAACATGAAATCTGTTAACTACACAGTAAGGAGCATTTTATAAATATTGCTTGTAATTTCCTGTCAGTGGGTAACAAATGCCAGAAAGTATATTTTCCATCTTAAAACCAAACAATAACTTTAAATGAAAATTAAAGATTATGAAGGTATAAATGCAAAAATTATTCACCTGGCAGTGAACTACTATCTGGGGGAGCATTAAATTTTATATCACTCTATTAGATTTGTATATTCAAAAGAAAAGAATAAAAGAAAATGGTGTTTTTATGCACTCTGGTTTTCTAAAAATGTAATAAATGTTTATAACTCTACTAAGAAAAACATATAAACATTACCAAATAAGAAACCTGATGGATAAAATGAATATATGGGTTTTAGATAATGCATTTTATTAATATTTTCTACAGTAGTTGGTGTACTTGCTTGGTTTTGGGGTCGACTATATGTTGTTATGACACATTTGCTTGAGACACGTGTACCTGCTGCCACTAACTCATTTCAGCAAGTCCTCTAACTCCCAGTAATTTGTTTTCCTTGATGTTAACTATCCCTACCAGAACCCCGATCCTAATCCTAAAAACTCCCAACCAGGGCCTAACCCTAAAGTATTCAATCTCTCCCTAAACCTAAAACCCCCTTCCCCTCCCTAACCCTAAAATCTTGATCACTCCTGAAACCTAAGGTCCTCTTGCCCCTCCCATTCCAGATCACTCCCAAAACCTAAAATCCCTTTCCCCCTTTTGTCAACAATCACTTTCAGCCCGTTAATTCTCTGTCCCCCTCCCTAATGTTTAAGTTTTTATCACTCCCTAAAACTAAAATCACCTTACCCCCTCCTTAAACCCAAATTCCAAATTGCTGCCTAAACCTAAAATACCATTACCACCCTTGATTGCTCCATAAACCAAAAATACCTGTCCCCTTCCCAACCCTAAAGTTCCTATTGCTCCCTAAACCTAGAATCACCATCTTAGTCACTGACTCTAAAGTCCACGTTGTAATCCCCATCCCACCCAACCCTTACAGTATCCTCCCAGCTATCCTTCACCAAATGGTCTGCTGCAACTGCTTGCATCTGTTCATCTCCTAAAACACAGGCAGATAGTAGGACAGCTGCGGCAATGAACTCACATTTGAGCCCAATTGGAAGCAGCTTGTCAGATGAGGTTACAGCCATTCAAGTCCACAGCTGCAAGTTACTGGAATTTGAGCAGTTGGGGCCTGAGTGGCTTTAGAACACCCAATTATTTTTTAATGTTGTTTTGAATAGTGTATTTCATTCAAAATAATTCTTTGTGGGATGCAAAAAGCCTCAGAATCCCACACCAGAGTCTGTGCTCCTTGTATTCTTGTATTTAATATAATTAACTCTCAAATCACTGCATCTCTGAGGAAAGGGAGATTCCTTTTGCAATGTCCTCCGCTGAAGAATGCATGATTTGAAATCTCCTCTGTCACATAACCATGGGGAAAGGGCAAAAGCCTTGCAATTTGAAACCCTATTCCTAGGCCGCTTTTGAAGTATTTCACTGCAACAAAACGAATTATATAGTAAACTAAAGCAATGAACTGTATGTATGTAAACAGAAATTCTGACAAAACTAAATTAAAAAGAAAGTCAAACTTAACCAAAAAACAAATGGGAATGCCAGTTTTTCTGGTATTTTTTCAATGAAAGTGGCTGTCAGTCTTAACATCAGAGGTTTCTTTGAAAGTGGCTTCTAAGAAATGTCATGATCCTGTTATCAAAAATACATACTGTTCAACAATGCACATTTTTATAGTATTTTAACAGCAAAGTTTCCCATAGCCTGCATACAAGACACAACACCCCACTTACCCTGTCATGTTAGATGTAACCCTAAATAGTTCTTACCCTAAGCCTAACCTACATCTTAAAGGTAAACATAACTCTTAAAATAATCCATTAAACTGATGCTAGTCCTAAACTCAAATAAAAAATAAATCTAACCCTAAAGTTATTAACCCTAAATCACAATCTAATTCTAACCGTAAAGGTAAAAATGAAACCTTGATACTAGCCGCAATGCAGCCCCAAAATGTAAACCTAAGATCACTGACTTATGCAATACTAACAGCAGCCATATTTAATCAAATGGATTTTAATTCAATTAGAATGTTGTTATGCATTTTAGGAACCCAAATCTGACAGCTTCTTAGACCTCCCTGCTGCAGTCTTGCCCATTTGCTTTTCCTACTTACCAGAGTTTGGAGGTAATTGAAGGAGGGGGGGTTGGCCAGTTAGTTATCAGTGGATTTTCTGTTTTATAACATAACCCCTCTTCTCATAGCTGATGTACACACTTTCAGATGTGAGGGTCTGCTACTTCCCCTTGCATGTGTGCATTCCTGCTCATACAGAATGAATGTTACACTTTCAATGACCACAAAAAGAACCCATCTTACTTGTTCAGCCCGTGCTGTGCAGAGTACTTCTCTTGAATAAGTGCTAGGAAGTCAGCAAAATGGACTGCTACCTTCCCATTTGAATGAGACAATTGACATCAGCCTCTTGCTCCCTCACTCCCTTACTGGCTCCTCCAACTCATTGATTCATAACCAGCAATGCATCAGCTGGGATGCAGTCATGTCTCTACTCCTTTGTGTCACAGAGAAGATGGCTATACTCAGATATAACATTTCATCAAATGGCATTAAAATGCAAACTTCAGGCATTCCATTCAGCTGCAATGTTCACACAGATTAAATGTCATCAAAACACAGCAAGCTGTTCCCAGCCAAACTACCCATTAAACAGTACACATACTGAATTGAAAGTAGATTAGCTTAGTGTCTGACTCTCTTAGTTAATGTTCAGTTACAAGTGATATATGAAAATATTATGATACTTAAGCTATCCTGGTCCAGGCATCAGCAATGTTCAGTGAGATACTAAAGCAATAACCGATGACGTGGTGTGGCATATTGAGGATTTACCCACGGTTGGTGTGGTTTAACCACAAGGCCGAAGCCAGAGTGATTAAACAAAGACAACTATGGGTAAATCTTCAATATACCACAACCATGGAGTTGGTTATTGTTATTATACAATGACATTATTTAAGAAAAAAATACTTACTTTTCTTAAATAATGTCTTTGTATAATGGCGGATTACTGTTCTTACACCGGTTGTGGTATACTGCTTCTTCATTTTGATGTACTGCGCCTGCGTATGGGACATGCATTTCCATGCATACCCATTACATCAATGTTTTGAAATGGAACCAATGGAGAAAAGAAAGTCTCCATTCCTCCATTTTTTCTTATTTATTTTTTTTTTTTAGTTGTAAAAAAAAAAGGTTTTGGGGCACTTTATACCAATGGAAAAAAAGTCCGGGCGACCGGACCTTTTCCATTGGTATATTGTGGGATTTACAACAGGCACTCTGGTTTTGCTGGGCCAATCACCGTACATGTTTTTGAATAATAATAGGGAATCATTGTATAATAAAGCAATAACCAATGATGTGATGTGGTATATTGAAGATTTACCCACAGTTCATGTGGTTTAATCATGAGGGTGAAGCCCGAGTGATTAAACAAAGACAACAGTGGGTAAATCTTCAATATACCACAACCACGGAGTCGGTTATTGCTATTATACAGTGACATTATTTAAGAAAAAAATACTTACTTTTCTTAAATAATATCTTTGTATAATGGCGGATTACTGTTCTTCCTCCGGTTGTGGTATACTGCTTCTTCATTTCGATGTACTGCGCATGCGTATGGAACTTGCGTTCCCATGCATACCCAGTACATCAGTACTTTGAAATGGAAGCAACGGAGAAAAGAAAGTCTCCGTTGCTCCATTTTCTCTTTTTTTTTTTTTTTTTTTTAGTTGTAAATAAAAAAAAGGTTTTGGTGCACTTTATACCAACGGAAAAATGTCTGGGCGACCAGACCTTTTTATTTTAGTATATTGTGAGATTTACAACGGGCACACTGGTTGGGCTGGGCCAATCAGCGTGCAAATTTTTGAATAGTGATAGGGAGTCATTGTATAATAATATATTTGTTATCTTTTGTGTAATGTAGGATACAGTGCAGTATTGCATATTATACTATTGTAACTGCTGATGATCTAATGAGATGTTTGTTTATTTCTGCAGGACTGTTTTTCTATGTCAAATATATCTTGGTATGGAGGTGCAAGTGTCAGTGCACAACAGTGGCCACTGAACAACATAACTACTGAGTCACAACCTTTTGTAGTCAGTAACCTCAGGGATGTCCCAAATGGTTATGGATCTGTCTTAGAAAGATACTTCTTGGGATCAACAGGTAAAATAAAGCTATGTGTGCATAAAATGTTATAATTGTGTTATTGTATGATAAATAGATATAAGTATGCTATAAAATGCTGAAATAATAATTGAACATAACATGGATTTATTAAAATGACCAAATCATGTTGTATATTGCTATGTTATGCAATATAGCAGCATTATTCCTTACACTTCCTACTGCAGTCCTAGCATTCCCCTTCCCTACAGAGTACTGTGGCATGGCACTATACCCTATACGTCAAATTTACCAAATAGTAAGTATATTATATGCATATCCTGGCTGACTAGGTACAGTTCTGAAAATTAGCTGCGTAAGCCACCACAACACATATCTGGAAGCAGGACAAATAAGGAATTACAGTACTAGAGACGGGGGGTGTCAAAAGCATGCAGAAGCTGTCTTCTGTAGCAATATACTACATCTGAATGAGGGATATTCTGACATTTATTTATGCTTGGCATGGTTTTGTCACAAGACAGAAGCCCAGGTCACAAACTTCAAATCCCAGGATGAGTAAACCTAGAAAATCTCACACATAGACATGGCATATTACAATTATACCACAATTTAAATTCCTTTCTTATTTCTTTTACTTTTTTTATGACCTGTGTAGTTAAAGGCTGTATGATCGGCAGTATGTCTGATGCATAATTCACATAAATAATGGCATTGCTTCCTGTAATTCATGGTGGCCTAAGGTCGGCAAGACTGCATTGCAGTAAACATCTGAGCACTACAGTTTTTTTGGCTGCAGCAGTAGTGAGACAGTGCACACAGAATACCATTCTGTGTACCCGTGCATTTTAATAGCAGAGTCTTCAATAGTTAAAACATAAGATATGCGACCACACACTGATGACATCTATTAGCTATTGTTTCATATCACACAAATACACACACACATATAAACAGACACACAAATATATATATGCATGCAAGCACACACGCCCATCTATGTAGCAATGTGCTTGAATGAGTGTGTATGTGTGTGTGTGTGTGTGTGTGTGACATGCTATACCTCTCAATCTGTCTATTGTCTTGTAGCTGACTTAGAGGATTAAAGAGCTGTTAATGAGCTATTTCTTGTTGTCCAGAGGTGCACGGTTTGATTCCTTCAGCCTCCATTGCTTAACTGTGTGACTCTGAGCAAGTTACTTAACCAGACACTGCTCCCAGACTGAGTCTGAAAAAGATACATGGAGATCAGTGCTGTACCCCAGAAAACAATTGTAACTAAATAAATAAATAAATAAAAATCATTCAACATCAAAATGTGATTGAATATATAAAACATAGGTATGCTGTGTGTCACATGATAAAAACTGAGAATGACACCATGAAGTACAGAGCAGAAACATGTCCTATAGACTATAATATCTGTGGAATGCAGGACATTGTACATCATTCTATAACAGTGCATGAAGTATTACTCTGTACTGTGTTAAATCAAACCAAGGTTTGTGGGAGTGTAAATGAATATGATGACAAAACAAGGTCTGCCAGTTAAGGCACGATTAGATAGACCAAAGCTGATAAAGCAATGTGAATTACCATCCAATGATCCCATCAGGGAAAAACATTTATTTTGAGCACTTTTGTCTCTAAATTACGTCAGAGTTCATTAGAACAAATTATTGCATTGTTTAATATGATTAAATACCAGCCTGATAGTGATGTACATATCATGTGATCCAATTATATGCAAAGTTACTGACTTTTTTATTGTAAAAACCTGATAAACATTAAAAACATGCAGATGAGAATTCCAGAAAGTAATGTCATCATAACAAAAAGAAGCAAAAAAAAAAAAAAAAACATTTCATAAAAATACAGTCATTTAATCCACGTTATTGGGTTGAATGTCACCTCAGTTGCCTTTACAATTCCTGCATTTCAATATGATTTTCCTAGTCCCCACCCCTGGGAAATAGTATAACCCTTTTCAAAAAAAAAAATTTTTTTTTAAAAGAATCACAAACTGGAGTGTGTTTAAACAAAGTGTTTGTCCTGTCTCATTTTTAATACTATAACAGTGCTGCTAAATTCTATTTTTAAAGGACCTTTGGTCTTTTCTACAGAAAATATATCACAACTCAAAACAGTTAGTGATGTGTACCACTCCTGTAGATTCATGGTTAAATATTACCCTTCCAACTGATGACCTTAGAGAAACCTACCACACTAAGTAAGGCCCATTCATAAATAAACCTACAATGTGTGAAAGAGACACATTTGGCCATCTTACCCTGTTTAACCTTCATTAAACACCTTTTTCAAAATTAGTACTTAAGACATAGGTACACATGCCTTAATAGGTATGAAAATAAACCATATTCATACTTTCTTTTTTTTTTTTTTTACATTTTACATACATTATACGTTACATATAGGAGCAATCATGTACCGATATAACACTCAGAAATCCAAATAACCATAAGTCAGAACAGCCAGGAGCACACCAACCAAAATTTATTATAAAACACACAGTTCAGTTATTTCATCAAAAAAAGCACTCTAGTGTCTAACAAAAATAAAGACACCGCTTCTTGAGGAACACCAGAGTAAACTAATTCCATATAATTCACTAAGAAAAATGTTGTCAGTGAAAGACATATCTGTAATTATATTCATTTATTTATTTGACATTTGTTTACTGGGAAAGTCCAACTGGGCAAGTGCCATCTTTCAGTGGAGGCCTGAGGAGAAAAGCTCCAGAATTCCATTAATAACGTTATAATTTTACATGTAAAATTCAGATACAATACAATACAAAAGATAAAAATCACCAGTGTTTGCAACAAAAATTCATACTGTAAATGAACAAAAGTATTATAAAATCTTTGTAGGTCCAGCACATACTATCATCAATATAATACAGATGAAGCAGTATGAAGGTGAAAGAGTGGTGATCAGAGATAAAAAGAAGGTAGGAGAGGTAGGTATGGGTTACTGATATGAAGCGTAGGAAAAAAAGGCTAAGATATGATTCCAGCTATAAGAGTTGAACAGATAACTAGTTTGGCATAGTTCATCATGAACTATTCCAATCCCTGACTGTGTGGAATGCTAGAGAACAAATCATATACATCAGCTGTAATAAAAAGATCACTATTCTAAATGACAAATGTTGCTAGACACTAAAAAAAAGACATGAATCATGTAAAATATGATTCTTGTCTGAAAAAAAATTAAGCTGAAATTGATGATGGCATCTATTCCCTCTGTCTTAGACCCACCCAATGTCACAATCAGTCTTCAATAGAATTATGAATTTTTGGTATGCCAAATACGAGTGGCACATTTTGATGCTTTACATTTTCCTTAATAAATCCTTTGCTACTCATTTTTCCAAAACGTATGATTTTTTTTTTTTTGAATGATACATTTATAATATTTCTAGGAACAGTTCATATGAATCATCATTCAGCAACATGACCGAAATAGGATTTATATAATCTTCAAAATGTGCAAGCACAAGTCCTCCCCACCCTCACCCCCACACCACCTTTCTCTGGTTTCATAATATGGGCAGTTTTGTTAAAAGCAAATGTCAGGAATGAAGAGGATTGTACATCATTCTGTAATAATGCACAAAGTAATATTGTCACAAAATAAGAAAGGTTTGTGAGAGTTTAAATGACTGATGCTTCTCATCACACAAGATAGATGAGGCCTACGTGCAACAGTATCATTTTGCTATTAGTAGTACAAAACACAACATGGCGCTCCACTCCCAAAGCATTTTGCCTACTCTGTAGTGTAGGATACAGTTCAGAGACAGACACATTTACATGCCTCATAGTCAATTCTTATAAAACAGTTAGTTTTGTGTTTTATTATTTCCTGGTACTCGGCAACTACCATTAGTGTGTGTGTGTGTGTGTGTGTGTGTGTGTGTGTGTGTGTGTGTGTGTGTGTGTGTGTGTGTGTGTGTGTGTGAGTTTTGAAGCATGACTAGATTTTCGACCTGAATAAACAGTACATTTTGCAGGGGGGGGGAAGCCTGCCTGCACCCCTCATATGGGTGATTACACCACATGGTAATTATGCATACTAAGTCCAAGATCGCACAATCCTGAGGATAGGGTATAACTCCCTACCCCACTTACAGTCAATCTATATATATATATATATATATATATATATATATATATATATATATATATATATTTATTTATTTATTTACATTTGTTGACCGGGAGTGTCCAACTGGAAGTAGGTCCATTTTCAGCTGAGGCCCGAGGAGAAAAGCTGCACAGTTAAAATATACAAACAGCAGTTACACTGGATTTACATAGCGATTAACAATTTGATTAACATAGCAATTAATTACAAACATAGTTACAGATGAAGAACATAGTACATCAGTAGACAACTAGAATCTTTATCTGTGAAGTACATAACAGACATTAACAAATGTTACATTAAGAAGTTCCTGCTGTATAATAAGTACTAGGCTTATGAGCATCTGAGCTTGCTATAATCAAGGTAGTTAGTGGAGTGGAAAGGAAGGTAGTGGTTGGATGGGGTGGATGATATTAGAGCGGGAGTTGCAAGGGCATAGCCAGCATGTTTTTAGGTGCATTTTTAGTAAAGTTTTAAAATGGGTGCATGATGATACGGAATAAATTGTTGGTGGGAGGGAGTTCCATAATTTGGCTATGGCGCAAGAGAATAGTGCTTCACCAGCAGAGTTATTGGCTTTAGTGATCTAGTGTATATATATATATATATATATATATATATATATATATATATATATATATATATATATATATATATAGTACTTTTCCGTTAAAACCCAACCACTTTGCACTGCTGTGAACTGAAGCCATACCTCATGCTGTTGCATTTCTAAGTATTCATACACTACAGAATAAGTAAATTAAAGTTTCTGAAGAGTTTATATCCAGTAAGGGATTGTAAATTCATGAATGACCTATCACCTAAAGAAACAACATATCCGCTACATCTTCTAAACATTGTGCAGTACTTATTTTTGCCGGTAAATAACCCTTTCAGTTTGTGATGCTGGTATTTCATTTCCTGTGTGACAACTACATCTCTAAAACTGACAAACAACTTTTTGTTGTTGCGGTAGGTGTAAGTTCTTTCACACTGTTTGCAAGGATCAAGACAACTGGGCAGTCAGACCCAAATATAACCCTTTTGCTTGTGATCCCACTTGCAATGTAAAATCATTTTGGGTACTTTTCCATTCAATACGGGACCAGGTACGTTCACTTCTGTTTCTGCTGAGATGTTATTTCCAGCTATTTTTCCTTTGAATGGGCTCTGTCAATCTGATAATACATGATCGCTGGCAGGAGGAGCCATTGACAAGGTAAGGTACACTTACTACAATATTTACACTGACTGACAGACTGCTGACCAATGAACGTGGCGGAAACATCGGGTTTCAGCTACGCTACCAATAAAAGGGCACCTATTACTTCCCCCTGGCATGAAGTAGCTAATTCAAGTCTCTGCTGCACATTGAATTGATGGGGGTTTAATGGAAATGTGCCATATATATATATATATATATATATATATATATATATATATATATTTGTGTGTGTGTGTGTGTATGTGTGTATGTATAAATTCTGTGAAAACATATTTTTGTATCATAACACAAATATTTGTTTTGGGTATCTTTGTATGTTTCTGTCTAATGCATTTTCATGCCAGGACACATTTGTGGGATTTATATATGGATTGTCACCTGATCTTTTACTTAGTACCACTATATGCAGTATGTGAATCCAGATATGGTGTGTAATTTTTACTCTTCAATTACATGTCATCACATAGTCATGTTATAAGGCCCATCTGCATTTCATAGGTTCATAGGTGTGTACTAGGCTAATGGCCCTGGAGCCTTTACAAGCCTAGCCCATAGGATTACCCTGGCATTGTGCCACCCAACCTTAGTTCCTAGTGCCTCTGTTGAGTAGAGCCACTGGAGTGATCCCCGGGGTGAATATTGTATTTCCCATTCACTCATCAAGATTTCTCTTGAAGAGGACCAGTGAGGTGCTCTGCTTGACATGTATGTGAAGTCTGTTTTCAGTATACACTAATATATCAGCTTGTACACAATGTCTGAATATTATCAATGAATCACACAAGGCTTTTTCCAGTCCTTACATACATGCACTAGAAGGTTCATGAGCAGAATGTGAGAGTACAACAATTATCACTGACAAAATGAAAAGATATATGGCAGAAAAATTAACCTCTGGAAATAAGCAATGCCCTGTGCAATCCTCTCATGGAGGGTACACCTACAACTGTGTTTCATAAACTAAAGCCATGGTCACACAACTGTGCAGACACATTGGGATGTAAAAAGTGTTCCCAGTCCTGAACTGTAGCATGTAATTGCTTAAAACAGTATACTCAAACTGCACCTGAAATTCAGAAAATTAAATTCCAATTAAATTCTGACTGCTCACTCCCAGTCCCCCAAAATACTCTTGACACAATGAAGCCCAGGGAATTCCAAAACACATACACTATAAATGATATTTAAAAAAAGTCATAGTCACTGTTACTGCTTTTCAGTTTTTTCTGGTCTGATATTGATGGACTTGAACACATTGCAAACAAATGAACATATTCTTTCTGTAGCCATATGCAGAATACAACATGAATCTGAATCACGCCATCTGTATATGTGTCTCAGTCACCCATTTTAACAGTACTTTCTAGGGAACAATAACCCTCTCCATAAAGAAGTATTCTGTAGATCCTAAAAGTTGTAGGTCGCTCTCCTTTGCCCCCAGTGCCCCTTTCTGTTTCATGTTTTTTTTTTCCAGTATGATCACTGCCCATTTCACTGATGTGATCTTACGCATCCATGCCATATTCCTAGTAGCTCTTTGGATTTCTTTTCTTTAGTCTCTCATACTTTTTCCCATCATTCCCGCACACTGTTTTGGTGATGGTCTTCTAGATTTCATCCAATAGCATGATATCCCTCTTTTTGAATGACCACAAGAACATAATTCCATTTGGAGAATTTTACTAGCTTTCTTAAAACTGCAAAAACCGTAATAAATTAAAGAAATAAAAAGAAACAAAGAATGCAAGACTTGCAACAGTATCTTGTTTTTAGCATTGTTTTTATTACTTTTTAAATTACATATACATACCATATATAATATCCAGGAGCCATATGGTCTGTTTAAATGAAATGCCTGTTATTTTCTAGATTGCTGTAATCAGAACAACCATTCAGTTATGTGACCTACATTTTATGGTATGAATTTTAATGTATAACATGTATCTATGGTCATGTTGTTTAGATGGTTCTGTTTGTGACTCATATAAATGTAAAATAAAAATAAAAATTATGGAAAAAAAAGAACAACCATTCAGTCATGCATCCTTTTATTTTCTTTTGTTTTAATGTTTAATCATTTTTATTGCTTATCTTTAAAATAAAGGCTGGATTGATTTTATTCGATATTTCTTGACCATTTGCAGAAAAATCAAAAGGCAAACTTGAAAGATGTAACTCATATTGCAAGTATCCTTCTGATAAACAATGCTTTTCTCTTCAGTATCTTGTTAATGTCTGATGTCTTTCCGTAACACTGTTGCAGTATTCTTCACCTAAGGATCTCCTGCCAAAGACAGCCCAACATCCAGCCAGTATACCAAAGCCTTTTGTTGATAGAGGTGCCAGAAATCACACATATACTCCATGTACATGACGTAAACCATACAGGTTATGTAAGGATGCAGGTACTTAGAACTTCTCTGCCGCCAGTCCTAATGCCATTGTTGAATGTCAGTCTGAAAGCCCTTCTGTTGTGCTTGTTACCAAGCCATTTTTTCAGATAAGTGCCCCAATGAGGTTTCTTCTCTTTCTTATTTTTCTTGTTATTGTGTTTGTGTCCTCCAGAGAGGGAAAGTATCAGTGTGGGAGGCAATTCCCCATAAAGACCATAGCGACCAGTGTGTCTTCCATTTGGGTGTTTCCCACGATCATACTCAGTGCTCTCTCTGCCAGGTGTTTGTGGCTAGGACCCTATGTTGTAGCCTATCCTCTTTGTCCATATACCTGGAGATCCAATGTCTTAAGTTGTTGGCTGAAGGTGCTGTGGTGGAATCCTCCCATCCTGAGGGCCAGCTGTATGTTGAGAAGAAGACCAAAAAATTTAGGTCTGATCTGGCTGCTGTCTAGCCTCCTCTGGATGTCTCTCTTGAGGCTGGTGAAAGCCCAGGGGACCATCCAGTGGTTGCTTCAAATTCCTCTGCCGTGATTCCATCAGAGGCCAGCATAGATCCAACTTCCCCACACATCCTCAAAGGCTTTTCAAACTTCTCTACCTGACGTTGAAGGGGGAACCTCGGCTGATTATATCTGAAAGACTGAAAGTGTTTTCTCAAATCTTAGTTAGGGAGGAGATTCCTCCAACTGTTATTGAGTCACACCAGGGGAGCAGATGTCCTGCAGAAAAATAAATAAAAACAAAGTACATTTCCCCTGTTGTTATGGATCCCCAACGTAAATGGCAGGATTTCACTCATGGTTTATTTAATGTTTTGATGACCTGGAAGCCTCCTCAAAGGTTTTTTGTTCCTGCTCCTTCCTTGTCTTCCACTCCAATCAACAGACCTAGGGAATTGGATTCCTAGGATGAAGATGTGGACTGAGGGAAGAATCCTTGACCTATTCTCCCCAAATCTCTTCCCTCCATGGACTACTGTTCAGAGGATGAGGACTTCATAAGTTCAGATTCCCCTTTGGAAGACCTATCCTTTGGTGATACCATTGTCCCTACACACACACACACACACACACACACACACACACACACACACACACACACACACATACACACACTCACACATATCTATCTATCTAATATATATATATATATATATATATATATATATATATATACTGTAACAGAAGAATAAAGGGAGATGGAGAGAGGAAGAGACAGACAAAGACAATTACTATCCTGACCATGTCTGAAGGTCACCCTTACAGATGCCTATAGGTGGATTAAACAGCTTCTAGTTATGCAACTATGCCAGGGCCAATATTACTGACAAGTTATAGAATCTCAAATGTCATTTTTGGATGATGGATGTACAAAGGAAAAGTAGAGTGTATCTTCAGCCAAGGGGGGTGAGGGGTGGGCTACACCAGCAGTATGGTGATGTTGTAGATAATAATCCATGGTGAGTGGGTATGAGTGTATCATGTTAGTAGTAATTTGGGTAATGTCATAGCCATATCCTCTACCCCTTCCTTGGGCAAAACTCCTGTGCTTCTGCAATCCATCCGTCTGACCCAAGACGCCACCTTAGGACAGGATGAGGCCAACATATCAGGTTAGAGAGAACCCACCTCTCCAGCAACAGAGACACCCTTGGTTGAGAGTGCCTTTCCCTGATATGCAGCATTATGGAGAGGAAGTACTGGGAGTCTGTGTGCAGCAGATTCCCCTGTGCAACCACCTGTCATGACCACCACCATTCCTGTGGTCAGTCCTCCTCCAACTCTAGCGGAAGAGGCACAGTCTAGGACCTATAGTGAAAAGTATTCATTCTTTTGAGACCCTCTTTGCCCTGTTCAGGACTGTGGGGAAGCAGGAGTCCATCCCAGTACTCAGAAACCCTTAGATAAAATAGTCCTCATTTCAAATGGTTATGCTGGTTGTAAACTGAATGGCACAAAACCACCTAATGGTTATATAGGCCTACTGGTGGTACCTCTCAGGTGAGACCATATCCCTGAACCTATTCAAAAAATTTCTGCAAAATTTCTCAGGAATCTTATCATTATACTTAGTTGAAGAATGGACTTAGTTTGTAATGCTAAACATAAAGACATGTACATGACATTATCTTAATGTCATATGTGCTCTTTAATTTCTCCAAGTCTTTTGGGTTCCTCATACCATGATGGGAATGGACCCCATTCCTAACTCTAAGTATGATTAAAGTTTATGAAATTAGTACTGTTTCAATATTTGTTGTTAGCCAGAAGTGCTCTTAGTAGCACCCACAATGTGCCCAGTAATGACTTCTTTTGCAATTAATATGGAGTTACATGCATCCCTAACATATCTAAGTATGATTGTAAATTCCTTTCTATAAGACCAGCTGTTCCTATTACTATTGTAACTGTCTGGCCTGGGTATCCTTCTTCCACACTGCCTTCGTTTCTGCCTGCAAATCCTGGTATTTTATGACTTTGTGTCTCTCTATACATAAAACAATGAAGTTACTGAATGTAGCAATTTCAGTGATCAGTGCTAGTTTTATTTTCTTTTCATGGACTACTATATCTGGTTTCTCCCATCTGTTTTGAACTGTTGGTAATGGGTGATTCCATGTAATATAAACCATCATTTTCTATAATATTTTGTAGCTCATGTTTCTGATGTTTTTCAGCAACTTCAGTATTATAATGTTTGCACAATCTTCAATGTAACAGTCTAGCCATATAATTATGCCTTTTAGTACACAGTCCTTCTGCCATTAGTATATCACAACCAGCAACAAGATGTGCAACTGTTTCCAGTTCTGTTTTACAAAACCTACATTTGTCTGTTTCTCCCACATGTTCAATGGACTTTTTAAACCAATGTGTACATAGTCCACTATCTTGGGCCACCAATATTATCCTTTCATCTTTTGGTTTAAATTCACCTCTCCTTAATCATCCTGCATTCGATCCTGATCAACATGAGGTTGTTCCAAGAGTTTTATATACTTGCAATTGTATTTATGCATTTCCCATATTTCTTGCTTTCTAATTTGATTCATCATCTTATATTTTTTCTTTTGTTTTTGGCACATTCAGGTGCTGCCAGATTTTTATCTACTTCTGGTTTGAGCTCCACTCCAGCTTGACACCAATATGCTTCCGGTAAACTAAGCAGGGAAGTCATCTTAGACTTATTCTCCTCATGCTTTAAAACTTTCACTACATTTAAATCACATTGTTATATCATCTGAAAAAGTTTTGACCACTTGTAGTTGTGCCTTCAATTCCTCATCTGATGAACTATACAGTTTTAAAACATCCACCAAAAGAAAATAAAAAATCTTTACACTTTGCTGTATTCTGGGAGCTGAATTGTAGCCATTACCTAATCTGTTAAGTAGACAGCTTAATGGGTTAAGGGCAAGACAAAAGAGCAGTGACAAAGAGACACTTTGAATTATAGGTTCATAGGTTCATAGGTGTTTACTAGGCTAACGACCACAAGGGTCTTTTTAAGCCTAGCCATGCTTCCCAAATCTCTGACAAATTCTATTACCCTTGAAAAGTGTAAGCAGGGGATTGGAAGATGAAACATTTACAAATTAGGGCCTGGGAGATGAACCATTTACAGGTTGCTGTGTCCATTAGAGACATATGTGCCAAACCAGGGATGAATTTCCTGTTCCCCAGTCAACTGTCCATGTTGCACTTGAAACAGATTAGGGAGGAACTCTGCTCCACAAGGATTGGGAGCCTGCTCCAGAGACGGGGTAATCTCTGGGATACATACCCGTCTCTCTAGCAGGCAAGGTTTAAGTCTTTAGAATGGGTAATACTGGTGCTGTTTGTTTTGCAGATATGCAGGACGTCCATCAGAGTGGGGTCTGAAAATGCCCTGTATGTCAGGCATAAATCTCCCCTCAAAAGCTTGTAGGAAATAGAATACAGGGATAGAGCCTTGAGGCGGTCTGCATAGGACATTTTACTTAAGCCCTGTATTCTTTTAGTGATGAACCTCTGTGGATGTTCCAGTTGTTGGATATGCCTGGTTATTGTATCCCTGAAATCATAATTTGCCCTCTATCATGGCTTAACAGCAAAGTAGTTTGCCACTGTTTCATGGTCACTGTGATGTAATCGATCAGTGTAGGGTGTATCTTGTACATTTTTAAGTACTCTTTTATCCATGAATGTGGGATACTGTCAAATGTTTTTTGTAGTCTATCCATGCCCTACTTAGATTCTTCCTCTTTTTACATTTCTCCATTATGACTTTATTTATTTATTTATTTATTTAGTTATTTTACATTTGTTAACTGGGTAGAGTCTGGCTAGGCAGGTAGCCTGTTTTCAGTGGAGACCCAGGGAGAAAATCTCCATATCAAATATTACAAAAAAGATTACAAAAATGTTTTTTAAAAAGATTTACAAACATTATACAAAAATGTTTAACAGTTGCCAACAGTCACAATTTACAAAAAGGGAATGTAAAACAAAAAAAACATTATATTTCCTAAGCCTTACTACAGACAGTAATATGAAACTCAATAGATATATAACTAAAATAAACCATTGTGGCATTTTCATTTGGTAAAAGTAAGACAAGGAGAAGATAGCAGGAAAGAAACATGTAATTAATGGCATGAGAAACTAGCCAGGAGAATTACAGGTGCAAAGCCACTGTATTCCTTTAGGAGTTGTTTGAAGCTATGACTATCTGTATTTTTTTAACAACAAATTATCCTTTGTTCCATATGGCTTTCATTTGTTACCCTTTTGTTCTAGTGCCATGATTGAGTTTTCTTCTAAATAACTATAAATTCTGTTGGCATCAATTCCAATGGATAATTTATACATTGCCAGAATGCAAGTTATTGGTCAATAGTTTTTAGGATAGCTTACAGTTTGCTCTTTAGTAGGAGTATTGTTTTTCCTGTTGTTAACCAGGCTAGCATCTGTTCAGGGTGCACATTTTTTTATACTGTGAAATTATAATAATCAACTAACAACCCCCCCCCAAAAAAAAAACAAAGCATTGATTGTGTTTTCCTTTCACTTATGAAACATTACAAAATAAGAGTTTTGTCTTCATCCGTACAGAGTCTATCCCACTAGAATACACCCTTTTGATAAAGTACAGTTTCCTTTGGCTGTTAAGGAAGTTGTACATTTAAGAGCTTGAGAGTTGCAGTTCTGAGACTGCAGTTAGAAAGGTTCTTCATGTTTTGCAGTAATTCCATGTTTATAGTTATATATGGTATTTTATTATTGGCAGTATTAAAGCAATGCAATTTGTCTGTTCTTGCAATTTTCGAAGTTGGCATTTAACTGTGTAATTTGTACATGTACACAGTTTTCAAAGTTGACATGTCTGGCCACATAGCCAGTGACCTTTAAGTTAAACAGATCTGTTTTCACTTAGTTACTATCAGTAACTTTCGGTTGAGTGTTATTACAGTGGAACAGCAGATGTAACTCTTAGATGGAAGGTGTAATTGAGATGGTTTTACAGTGAGAGAATTTGCTGGCAGCATGAATGATGATGAAAATTTGTTTTCTTTATTTCAGAATGTTAAAAGGTACAGAGACCTACATTCTTTATTTCAAGGACTTTTCTACTTGACAATGGGGGCATTGGGCATCCCAGAACTCCTAGGATCATTGATATCTGAGAGAACTGGGTAGCAGATTTATTGCAAATAAGTGCAATTACATAAAGGATGGAAGCTGCACATGATAAAGGTTCACATTTTTTTTTTATTCAGTATATTGGGACTGAGGACCACTTTATTTTAGGAGACTGGCAAATGTCAGTTGTGGGATTTGCAAAAACTAGGAAGATTATGAACTCTCAGAATATGATTTTGCATTTCAGATAGAGAGGTTTTGGGAGACAGGTGGAAACTGTGGTAGGTAGACGACACCATTTTCCAAATTTCAGGTGTTAGCCCGGTGAATTATTGGCAGTGGCAATGAGACACCCTCCCAATGTCAGTTAAAGTGTATTCTGTGATGTGTACCAATAAAGGGGTAGGGAAAAGAGCAAAGCAAACTTGAATTTTACTTTTATTTACTTATTTATTGGATTGTTGACTGACAGTATTCCATGAATGTAGACAAGTTCAACAGAATAAAAATCTTTAAAATCCAAAAGAAGAGCTCAAATGACCCAAAAAGGAAGATCCACAGCCAAAATGTAATCAAACAAGCTCCCAAGGTAACCATTTGAAATGTTGAGACTCACTAGAGCGAGTCCTGAAATATGTAAACTGAATGGCCAAAAGATCAGACTTGAATATGCTAAGTCTGAGATGCCATTTCTCAGAATATTTCCTTTTCTCTGAGATATGGTGATCTCAGAGTTGGTATATGTAAGTTTGGGTGTGTGAAGGATTTGCTCTTCTCTTGTGTTTCTAGTCTTTTTTTTTTTTTCGGCATGTCGGTACTCAGCATTTCAAGGAGCTAACTCCCAGCACTTTTTCTAAAAGCTTCATTGGGTTTACAAAATTTTGCAAGCACAGTTCACTTTTAAATCAAACATGCAAAGTCACATGATCAGAAAAGCTAACATCATTGGTTACAATTAATTGCATATCTGAAACAACTTTTAAAAATAATAAAACATAATTAGTCATAACGTCATTACAGACACAGTGGGTATTATTTATATTATCTGTTGCTGTTGTTGTAGAATTGGCTTTAAACTAGTTATACTATTTATTCTGGGATAAAAATCATCTCTTATAGTCACAGTCCACCAGTATTTTGCCTGAATGGTCCTCATTCATTTGTCTCTACCTCTTTTGCTATTAAGTAGCAGGTTTAAGTGCCATGAATTTAAATACATGTGAGGCATCAGTGGCTTCTCTATGTTTATATAAGGCATTAGTATTAATCTGTCTTTAATATCAGACAGGTGTTCATATATAAGCTCCTTGAACTTTCTGTTTGTTTTTCCACCGTAAAACATCTTGCATCACTGACATTCAGCAATATTCAAACAATATTCATTGAATCACAGTCCATGCAATCCTCACAAAAAAAAAATTTGTTTCTAGTAGAATGGGTAAGCATATTCACTTTTAGCAAGTGTTTACAGTAAATACATTTATTACAACCAAAAATACCTATCCTTTTACTCACCCTGTTTTTAAAATAATAATTTTGCTCCATATAGGATAAAAGTTGCTTGAAGTTACAGCTCTTTTTATATCTAAAATGTGGGTTACTGTCAGTGATCCCCTCTGGTAAATTTAACAGACATAAAATAATGCCAATGCTTTTTTAATAATATTTTTCATTGTACAATTGCTTATAACCAATGTTTTCATTTTTGTGATCATGTTACTTGTTATTTAGGATTTAAAAATGAACTGTACTTGTAAAATTTTGTAAACCTGATGAAGCATTTTGAAAAAAAGCTCTAGGAGCTTTGCTTGATTACATTTTGGCTGTAGATTTTCCCTTCTTGCTGCTTTGAGCTCTTCTTTTCGATTTTAAATATTCTTTTGGATTTATATCATCAAGGTAACTACAGTTCATTACATCATCATTTTCTTTACAGATGCTTGCTTACTATCCCACTTTAGATCTTTTATCTTTCTGTTTCCACCCTGGTTAAAACATTTCCTTGGCTTTGTAAAAGTTATATATGCATAGTAATTTCTTGATCTGGTTAAGCGGATGGAGTTAACAAATTGTTACACTGGCTTTTAGCTATGTTAGTAAGGACAGCTTTGTTATGTTTCTGAACTTCATGGATGTTGTGACTGTTCATATCCAGATTGCATTAAGTGAGTTATAACTATATTTTAAGTAATCAATTGAACTAAAATAGTCTGAGGAAGACTGAGAAATGGAAAAGTACTAACATTTTTATGAAAAACTTTTCACATTTATATTGCATGCCCTCTTGTTTTTTTTCTGCTTTTTGTAAGAGTTATATATGTTTTTTTTTTGTTACTTGCAAAGAAACATTTGATGAAGCATTCCCATTATTTCACTATATTACTGCAACATCTAATAGTTATGCTATATTGATGATCTCATATAGAGGACAGAAGACGTGTGCATCTCTAATGATTTTTGAGTTGACAAAACTGTAGAAAAACATATCAGTGCTATGGTGTACTGGATGTCTGAGTTGAATATTTGCATAAATCTCATGGTGTTCACACTAAGATGCCTACAAATATCTCCTACAGAAAGTTATGCCTTTAACGTCATATGCCAGAATAATGATCACTTTGCTGTCATTAAAATATGGATCAAAAAGACAGACCAAAGTGTTTCAACATTCTGCTTTGCATATGTAAATAATTTAGTGGCAGTCAACAACTTCTACAATTGTTTGGCACAGAGACATGTAATATGAATGCTAGTGTGCCAAGGAAAATGATGGAGGTTTTCTGGTGTAGGCAGATAAGAAAGATGAATGCAATATCCTGTCTAAGTCCAGTAATATCAGAGCTCAACGTTCTTCTTGTCTGCTTCACTGTAATAGTCAGATTTCCCATTATGTAACACTACCTGAGTCTAATATTAAATGTTATGGAAGTAGAGCCCAAATGATGATCCGATAGGAAAATGGATCACTTTTTATTAAGCTGGAATAGTATGCTTAGCCATATAAGAAACAACAAAAATTTGTTTGCATTAAAAAAATAAACAAATGTCTCAAAGATAAGCAAATCTGTCAATTCTTTAAGGGCAATGTTAGTGGGAGACAGCTGAGATACTAGTGGGCAAATGTTGCAAATGTATACATTTAAAGCTTAATGACTATTAGTTTAATTTCTAAGGGTTAATTAATTTCTAAGGGTGTTTAGTCGCTGTGGTGCAGCGGTTAGCGTTGTCGCCTCACAGCAAGAGATTCTCACGTTTGGTTCTCGGCTGGAGCGCCTTCTTTGTGAAGTCTGCATGTCCTCCCCGTGGTCAAGTGATGTTTAAAGACATGCAGGTAAGTGTGTGTGTGGATGCACATGCCATATTTGAAGGTTGGGCATCAGGCTGACATCTAAGCACTGTAAAAATCCATTGCCAATCATTAGCGGACTGGAGTTCCGTTGTGGCGACTCCTAACTGGGAAAAGCCGAAACACATTAGTTTTAGTTTAATTTCTAAGGGTTTGATTTAAGTGGGCATTGTTATTTCTTGTGGGAGATTGTGTATTTATTTTGTATTTGTATATGTATCGTGTGATTTTTTTTCTTAATCTTTTAATTGAATGGGTTGAGAAGAGTTTCCTTAATTTTACAATGTGAGTTGAGTGATGGTAAATGCTTGATGATGCAATAGAGAGGTGTTAAATGGATGATGATGTGGGAATTATAGTAATAAAAAAAATTAGGTCAAATATACATTTTAGTCAACCCTTTGCCATTGTCCATTACCTACACACACTCACACAGTCTGACTGATGTAGAAACGCTCATGAGTGTGTAGAAATCAGCGACAGAGATGCATAGATTTATGTTTTATTTGCAATAAATCTTTATCTTATCACAGAGAATTTGACTTAATTTTTCCACACAGGTACATTTTTATTACTATGAAAATCAGCAATACTGATATGGGGTGAAATGCTAGACCATTTGCTTAATAAAATCATGTATGAGTTATACATAATACAGAAAAGCAAATGTATTGAGCAGAGTGAAAGTTTTTACTTTAAGTAGCAGCAAGAGGAAAAAACGAATGGTCTTTTGAGTGTAGTATCTATTGTGTGTGTGCTATTCATCGAGTTAAACAGAACACAGCAATTACCAGTGTGAGTCTTAAACATAAAGATCAAGCAGAATATGTTTAAGCTAAACTATGTATTCACTAAATAGCCTGTGTGAAAATTCAGACTTGACAGAATGTGCAAGTAAAGTTTATACTTATCACAAGTTCTGCAAGACCACTGCTGAAATAGTAAATGGCAAAACATTTTCCTAATGGCTGCACATAGTTACTGAGCACTTTACAAGCCATAAATAGTTGTATCAGACATTAAGAAAGCCAGACCAGCTGTAATAAGCATTAAGAACACATGCAGTGAAGTCCTGTGATTATAAATAATAAATAAATAAACACAGAGTAGCACAGCTCTGCACTCAGGTGCTTAGTAACCAAAGCAGCAACATATAAACACAAGACTGTGGGTCAGTAGCTGAAACTTACTCTCCATTCTCAAAATCTGCAGCCCCCAGTTAAGTCTCTTTATCTCAATCAAAATGGTGTTTGCATTTCTGTCAGATGAAACCACCATCCAGCAAGTAAGTAAAATAGTCTCAAATGTTTTCCACAACAAACTCTAAATGAGCAGCAAAAGGAACTATAATGATTCTTTCTCCTCACAGGCCAGGACAGGTCAATGCCCTGCACTAACTTCTCTTAAACATATTCATACTTGCCTTAAGTTTTGACTTTCTCAGCAAATTATAAGCTTTCATCACTTTATTAGCATGCAGAGAGTTAATGCAAACTGAAGGCTGGAGAGAGATATTAAATAAATATTTCCACTTTCTTTTGGACCAGGCAAAAGTACTAGTTTCATGCTGCTGAACAAAATAAAAAAGTTTAAGCTGCTGTCACTTCAGAGAAAACTTTTTAATATAATAAATGAGTGCTGTTTTGTTCCCTGTGTCTGTTATATACTAATGTTTCAGTAGCTAATCGAACTCTGTGTGAATATGGAGTTCATTCCTTACCAGACATCATACACCTTCACTGCAGTACTGCAGTCTGTTACAAGAACAAACATGATGTCACAGTCATTAATTTAGCAATAACCCATGGCTGAGCAGGGGTTATGCTTGGTTTATTCAGAGTTGGCATGGCTTGGTTATGAGGGCAAAGCCCATGTGAGCAAACAAAACTAGCCATGGCTAAACCAAGCATTACCCACACCTAGCCATGGGTTATTGGTATTATATAATTATATCACTTTTGTGTGATAATGTGTAGTTGTGGTATTTTTTTTTTTATTTTTTCCATTTAGTGGTGTGTTCTTCCATTTCGCAGTAGATAAATAGTTCTCTACACATTTTTCTATCTATATTTAAGCATTACAGAATTACAGTATTTAGCAAAAGAAGTGTCTTGAGTTATATATTTAGCTTGTTAAATAAATAAATCAAGACACTTCATCGGTTGGTACTAGGCTATCAGCCCTAGGGCCTATACAAGCCTAGCCATAACAATTCCCTGGCTATTTCTTCCTACACTATTTACTTCTATGGACCCCTGTCTAGCAGGGCGACTGATGTGATCCCCGGGGTGAATTTCCTTTCTCCCATCTAATCGTCAAGGTTCCTTTTGAATAGGGCCAAACAGGCACTCTGCTTGACATCTATGGGCAGTCTATTCCAGAGTCTGGGGAGTCTCTTGGTCAGGAACCTACCCCTCCAGCATGTTTTGTTTATTGTGATGACAAAGTTTAGATCCCTGGAGCGTGTGGCTCTGAGGGATTGGGATTTCTTTAAGTGTAGCATGTCCAACAGATCTGGGCTTGACATGGCCTTGTATGTTAAGCAGAGATCGCCTCTGAGTAGACGATATGCGACAGAGCATAACTGGAGTTTTTTATGGTGGTCATCATAGGGCATCTGCTTTAGGCCTGTGATTCTTTTAGTGAGGTATTTCTGCGGCCTTTCCAGTTGTTGCAGATGTCTTGAGAGGTACATACCAAATGGGGCATTGTATTCTATAATGGGTCTAATGAGGGATGAGTACAGTGGGATAATGACCTCCTTTTTTCTGGATGAAAAGCCCTTAGTGATGAGGTGTGCCACATAGAAGGATTTCCTGACTGTTGTGCTGATGTGGTTATCGTAGGTGAGACCACTGTCCACCTGTGTCCCTAAGTCTCTTATCACACTTTCAGTGTTTAGTGTACTGCCACCTATGTGGTAATTCATGGGTACATGTTTTTTCCCAAAGGGGATAACTATACATTTCTTGGCATTGAGCTTGAGGCCATGGCTCTGGCACCAAGGATATGTTTCTGTGAGCCTCTTTTGTAGAGTATCCACATCATTTGGGGATTCAATAATGGCTCCCAGTTTGCAGTCATCAGCAAACTTTGTTAGCCAAAGTCCCTTAGTGTTGGCCTGTACTTCAGAGAAGTAGATGCCAAACCAGAGCGGTCCTAGGACTGAACCCTGAGATACTCCACTTGTCACTTGTCTGTAGCTAGATTTGGAGTCAGCTACTTTTACGGTGTGGGTTCTGTCAGTAAGCCAGTTGGCAACCCATCGAGTGATGTAGGGATTAATGCCCAGCTTAGTATGTTTATCTATGATTCCAGAGTGGGGGATGGTGTCAAATGCCTTGGGGAGGTCCAGATAGGCGGTGTGGACTGCCTTACCCATATCCACAGCTCTGGAGACTGATTCAAAGAAGTCAATCAGGTTCAGGAGACAAGATCGGCCCTTCATGACCCCAAATTGGGTGGGGTCCAGTGTTTGAAGGTTGCCAGTGTCTTTATTTATAAGTTCCATGATAATACATTCCATGGCCTTGCAGATCAGACTCGTCAGACTGATGGGGCGGTAGTTCCCGGGATCCAAGGTGGATCTCCCCTTGTGGAGTGGGATAACTGTAGCTGTGCGCCACTCAGTGGGCACAAAGCCTGAGGTGAGGGTATGATTAAACATGACACTTAGGTGAGGTGCCAGTTCATTTTGTAGTTCATGTAGTACACATCCCGGGATGTCATCTGGTCCCATGAATGTATTCTTAGCTTTGGATAGTGCGTTTTATACCTGTGTGGCTGTTATTACCGGAATTTGGCAATCTTCTAGTATTGAGATGGGCCATTTTAGGGGGTGAGAGGGGGGTGAAGTTGGCACTGAATCGATCTGCCAGGATATTGGCAATATCCTTGGGATCAGTATATTTAATGCTATTCTGTTGTAGCTCAGAGCAGATCTGAGCATTGCCATTTAGATTCTTGACATAGTTATAGAATGCCTTGTGGTTGTCTTTGGAATGTTTGGCAATTTTATTTTTGTATATTTGTACTTATTTTGTGAACTATGTAGTAATGTTGCTTGAAGTACAGAAATGCTGCTTTTGTGTTAATATTACTCATAATCTTTTAATTGCTAGTCATCGGTGCCTGTACGTAATGTATTGTTTGTCTTTACTTTAAGACAGCACACTGCTTTTTTTTTTTTTTTTTAAGAGACAAAGGATTCTGTGATCATCCTATTGTTTACGTATGTGAGGATGCGCGTGTGTGTGTGTGTTCTTTTTTTGTAAGGCTCATCCAAGTGTAGCTATAACCTTTGTTTTTAATAGCTACAACTACATGGAATTCTTCCAGTTAGCACTACTACAATCCTGAACTCTTGGTAATTGTGTTTTTAAATGTAAGCAATAACTATAAAGCAGGTTCACAATACGGATGAAATATCAAACTGAACTAAAAATAAAATAAATCATTATATTACCACTGACAGATTTTATGTTTTGATGCGGTCAGTTGGTATTTTGTGGATGAAAGTGCTGAACTACAAACATAAAATCTACTGGTGGTGATATGATGTTATGCTTTCAGTATAGTGATTTTAAATGTCGCTCTTTATATCTGGTTTTGTGGAGAGCAGAAGTCGTCCACATTTTGCTGTAATAATTATTTTCAGTATGTATGATAGCCAGAAGTCTTTCTTTTGCTATTGGTGAATTTACTACGTGCATGCTGATTACTGTGATCAATCATCATGCACAGTTTTGAATTGTGATTATCATTTATTGATAATACTTATTTCAGATGGGGCAGAGGTAACAGATGAATGAAACATTACTTCATATCAGGAAGAAATGCCATAAATAAGAAGCCTAGTTCCTGCAGATGTAAAATCACACGAACTGTATATTTTTAGTATTTTATGTGAAGCTATCATAAAGGTGTCAGTTGTTTCTCAAACAACTGAAGAAATAAGCCGCATCATGCAGACATAAGCTTTATACGTACATGATTGCTTCTGCATGAGAAATGCAATAATGGAAAATAAACAGATATGCAGGTAAGCTGACACATTTTTGGTTCAGTTCAGAGGAGGAGTTACATTAATGATACATTAAGGTTCATCTAAGAAAAGAAGTATACATTTAAGCCTAAATTCCCTAGCATATTAAAAATACCATAGAGTATTCAAGACTGCAGAAGCAAACACCTTATGGATTTAAGGTTTTACATTTTTCACATTAATGCTGTCATCTCACTAACAACATATTTATAGCATAACCATCTCTTTGCTTTAAGAAGAGAGTTTTTAGCCACTCAAACTGTTAATAGTTTCTACTGCTGTAAAACTCTGTAGAATCACTGTTTATGAGTAACGTTTATCTTCATTACTCACTTCAGTTGTATTGCACTATACCGGATTTGACTGTTTGATTTGGGAGACGTGTTAGTGCCTTAGCACCTTCATTGCAACATATGTTAAGAAATATTTTTATTTTGCTTTCCAGTGCAATTCATTGCTGAAAAGACAGTTCTCTTGCTTTATTCTATCGCTTCCCAGTATTGTGTTTACTCTAGCCACATCTCTCCTTGTACATTCTCTTTACTCTCTGCCTTCTCAAACTGCTGTTTACAGTTTTCCAATGCATCTACAGTATGTATGTATGTATGTATGTGTAAAAGTGCTTGCACCTTTGAGGTGCTTAATACCCATAATGCATATAGCCCCCTGCCCCCTCTTAAAAATTGTGATGGTAACTGAGTTTTCAGTAAGGTGTCATTAAGTATGGAATTAAAGCTGCATCATAACCTTGAAATATTGAGTCTAGTGCCATTGTTGTACCATAAGATTACTGTACGGTAACTGTTTTTGTTTGTTTCTGTCTTACTTGTTCCCACATTCACAATGAAACTAACTTTTTTTACAGACTCTTGTCTCCTTCCCTTTCTTTACCACCGCTTCCTGTTCTTGTTAGGATTCTGCAGATGTTGTTTTAGTGTAAGCTGCTAGCAAACATGATAATCTTCTTCTTATAAAATTCTTGCCTAACACAGCAACCACCTTTTCTGTGGATTTAACAATTGGATGTGCTAAGATCAGGAAACTGTATTTCATTATAAATGAGGGTAGAAGAGAGGGTGACATTCCTCATCCTAATGTAGTGGGTACACTTGGTATATATTTACCAGATTACATGCCCAGTACTCATTCATAATGTGCAAGCCCTCAAGCTTGGAATTTGTCCTTATCTATGCTGCAAATGTAGGGTTGCTCTCCTTGTATAAATCAAATCATATAACTTGGTCTTCTCCATTTCTTAACTAACAAAGGCAAACTAGTTTTGAGCGACTTATTTTTTATCTAGCTCTATTAATCATTTTGTGCTTGAAAATGTAAATTGTTTATTTCCTTTGTTGACCAGGTTGGTGGGTTCAGACTCAACATGGATGCCAAATGACCCTTTTCAGACACAACATGGATGCCAAGTGCAGTTATATCAATGTGTTTAGAGCAACTGTATAGAAAACAAAAATACAGACTCCAAAGAAAGTGTTCATAAGAACCATAAGCATTGAGAATAGCATTCTACTATATAGCATGAATTATCAAAAGTACAGAAAAAACACTTCTAACTACTAAACAACATAAATTGGAAACAGCAGGCAGTATACAATGAGGAAGTATATGTCATCTGAAAGATATGTTATGATACGTTAATTGATCTTCCAGAGTGTCTTAATCTTGCAGTGAAAGTCCTTACTGAGCATTTAGGAAACAGTAGGGCTGCAATAGATTAGATAATTTGGGGACTGAAGCAAAAGCAGAAAGACAATGTGAGAGTGATAAATGCAAAGAGACTGAAATTAGGTGAGTATAATCTCTTGAGTGTTGGTCATGTGCTGAAGAGCTGGGCTTAGTGTGTAATAATCTGTAGACAGATTGATTAGCCAGTGTGTATTTATAGATAAAATTTTATTGAAATGTTCTAGTTGTTGATCTATGTAATTTTGGCTGAAAGACGGTTCCATTTGATATGTAAGATTTTGCTGAAGAACTTTTCTTCTAAGGCAAGGTTGAACCGAGATCTATACAATGATTGTGTGTGATCAGTTTGGTCCCTGAATTTGAAACCAGAAAGTTTAATACATTTTTTTTTTGATAAGGACAGATAATATTTATTGTATGTTAGTTTAAACGTGAGAATGATAGAAGTAGCATGACCATCGCAGTAAGGGAGAGACTCGTTTATTTGTCTTTCTCTAGGGAGAAACAATTGTGTTTGTCACTGGGACCCAAGTATGTAGATGTACAGTTATTTTTTTACTGTAGACTGAATCGCACTTGTAGTTTGGGCATAGTGTAGTATGCTGATACTCATGGTACATTCGCATATGTATCACACATCTGTGGCAGTGCCTACACATTTCTGTTCCAGTGTTTTAACATTTCTCGAGTTAAGGAATCCTCTTGCTGCATAGCTGACAAGTATCCAACAGTTACAATACAGAACTCCGAGGCAGAGTGCGTATTAAGAACGACATATCAGGCACCTGAAACACATCCTCAGGATGGCACAAAATAGACACACTCAAACTAGTTTTGTTATTTTTGTCTACTAAAGGTGAGCACTACGAAACGCATCAAAATATAAAGCAGCGCAACAAATGCACCCTGAGATTCTTGAATGCCTGCACTAAGTGTACACTAGGTATACATCACTCTGAATGAACAGACAACACAAGCATAACTCGCACCTTCTTCCTTCTAATTTTCGTTTTCCTACTGATATTCTTGCAGCCTTAAACAGAAAAGAATAAAAGTTACCAAAATGTGTAGGCTATATGCACAAACAGTCTAATCTTTCTGAGTGACTAGAAAGCACAGAAAATATGGCAGGCATGTTCTTGAATACAGATCGTTTAGCGTATACTTAGTGTAGGTGTTAATGAATGTGGCCTACAAAATTAACATGACTCTTAGCAAAGGATTGATAGCCAATACGTGCAGAATGAGGGAAATCTGTGCAGCTCTTGCTCATAAGATGAAAGCAGCCATTGCAGGATGATGTTTCAGGACAGAAATAAATTGCACAATTTCTTGGAGTGGGACACACACACACCATACCTCTCAACCTTTTAGAGCAAGAAATCTGGACAAAGCCATAAATAAAAGTGGGACAAAGGCCCAAAAATAGGGACAATTTTTAAATATTGCTCTTACAATCTTAGAAAGTTGATAGAATAACAGGCTAAGCATTAGCATGAATTTTCTAAAGGGTAGGATGTCTGAAACTCAAATGTCTGTCATTATTTTCTAACTTCAGTCTTTAATGATTTGCCACTAATTTGCCAGAAAATTACAATTTTATGAAGAACAGACCAAACATATGATGCAAAAATCTGGACATTCTACAAATATCTGTACAGTTGAGAGGTATGACACACACACACACACACACACACACACACACACACACACACACACACACACACACACCCTATATAAACTGTCAAATGTCTCTTAAACTGATTTGCACTGTGCTGGTGATTGAAACTTTACATACATCGCAATACTTCATCAAAAAGTGCTGCAAAAGTCATTGAGATTTGTTTAGATTTTTACTGCTCTCCAATAGACACAGATGCACACACACACAAAACAGATATTCCAAGTGAATAGAACTGAAATGCAACTTACTATAAGAGCAATACGCTAAAGTTTCTGTATCCAGATTATATATATATATATATATATATATATACTCTAAATAAGTAATTTGAGAGTGTAGCTCTACTGTTAGAATTACGTTATTTTTTTTTTACTGAACAGTATGCTAAAGATTATAACACTTCTTTATTAGAACAGAAGCTCACATCTATGTTTGATTTGTCCGTGTGACAAGATACTTTAACACCACTTAAAGACAGGAGGCAAATTAGGAAGAGTAGAAAGGCCCAGGCCATAAATAAATACATTGTTTACAGCATGTTATTCATTCAAAAGTGCCTTGAATAATTTAGCAGGCGAGATACTATAAAACTTTATTTGTCACATCTCTGCATGTACTCGTAACTTATGTAACTTGTATGTTATCTATATAAAGATTGTACATGTCTGTATGTAACTCGAGCTTTTCTTAACAGGCCTCTGCTGAAAAGGAGTTTCTTTCTGAACCAGTTGGACTTTCCCGGCAAACAAATGTCAAATAAATAAAATAAAATAAATAAATACTGAAGGTAATGTACTAGCTGTTCTTAAACTAAACTTGGTGTATACAGTATTTGGGCTGGGTGCATTTAATTTGATAATACACTAAAAAATGGAGGGATTAGGGGGTAAAATAATGCTTGTTTCTTTTCAGATACTGTATATAACCTCTGATTGAAATCAAACAAACTGACTATTTTAGAATTTTCCAGATATCTTAAAAGGAGTCATTAAAATGGTGAACAACTGGATATCTTTTAATATGAGTAGAGAATGTTATCCTATGTTTTATATTTATATTGTACATCATGATATGCAGCTATAAATACACTAAACACATTTATAGTAACAAATCATCAGTGGTGAAAACATTTAGATTTTAACCAGATGCTTCTTTATTTTCACTTCTCCAATGTTTTTGAAAACACTACTTGATGGAGTAATACTAAATGCATTCATTTCTTTGTTGGCACATCAATGGGTCATGTAATACTGTTTGAAAATCTTTTTTGGCAAATAAGAAAGCTATTATATAAAGGTTACATTGTTCAAAGACAGTAACACTGGCATATAATTTATGTCTTGTACTCCAAAGCCAGGGCAACTCTTCACATCCCAACTCTTTCAAAATGGTAGAAGCCAGGTGTTTTTGCACTTGTACCCCTCTTATTGGACTCTGTCCCCACCTGCTTATTTAAATATAATAGCACTGGGTCTGAATTAACATTGAAGACACATGTAGCTTCCAATGAGTTGTCTCTTTTGAATAGTGAGGACATGATGAAGCAGCCTGCTGTCAATACTAAAGTCAGACACAAAATATTCATCTATTGATTTAGTTATAATACAGTAACATGGTGAAAAAGATTGGCATATGATGGGTTGGATTCTCCTGACTTATCTCAATACTGGTACAAAGTGCAGTTTTCTAACTTTCTTAGACTACAATTGCAGTCTTACAGATCAATTTGAACGGTATTGATGGCACAGGCAATGAAGAATTATGTCTCAGTAGACAGGCAGGGGAGTTTTTTTGGTGGAGTTTGGGAAAATTTGTGAATTGTTAGAGTTAGATGCTCCTAGAAATCAAAGATATTTACTGAGATTGGTCTCCCCAAATGGCAAAGAGAATTAGTACCAAATTGAGCCACAATACTTGATAAGCAAAATCAAACAATGTTTTGGAAATGGAAGAGGGAGAATTGTAGCACTTTTAATGTACTGAAACAAACTGATAGATCAAGAAAGGACAAAGGAGTGGCAGAAAGCATTAAGGAATGCTCATCTCCCAGAGAGTTTATGCTTTCAGTATTCTATGCTATAGCAAGTCAAAGGCTCTAGATGGCTGAACGTAGGAGGATAGCATAGCAATGAGTTAATAAGACATTGAACAATTCTAGACAGCAAGAGGTGGTAATCAAGAGGCTGATTTCAAAATGTTTTAGAGCTTAAGGAATAATAAGAAAAAAGTAATGAAATAGGATGGGAGAAAACATTGAATGCAGGAATTACATTGAGCAGATGGAGAAGAGTCTTAACCTATTTAAGAACCCCCACTAAGAACATTTAGAATTTTCTCAGGGAAGTGTTAAGAAATACTTCTATACTCTGGTGAGAATAGGGAAAAACCTATAACTTAGTCAATGCACAATGTCAGAGCTGTGATTCTGGGGAGGTACGAGATTGGATATTTTGTGGCAATGTGCCATACTACAGGAGGGTTTGAATTATATCCAGTAGCTGGTAGATGAGGTGTTAGAAGAATACATATTAATAGATGAAAAAATATTCTCCCTTGGGTTAAGAAAAGTTCAGGGACATTCAAAATGTTGTAGACAGCTATTTCCTTTGATAATGTCAGGAGTTAAGAAGAGCATAACTAGGCTCTGGAAAAAGTGGCATCCACCAACCCTTCAGGAGGTAGCAGAGCTTTTAATTGAGCTGATGAAAGAAAAGGAAAAAATGCTAACAGTAATTCAGAAACAGAACTGTCTTAATCAATGGAATCCTGGCTGTAGTGCCTTGATCAGATAGAACAGAACAGTATATTTCTTACTATTGCAGAGATAATGCCATCGCTTTTCAACTCTTATTGTACCTTCTTTTGTGTATGGGTTAAGATTATTTTAGGAGAGTTAAGAGAGCTGTGGAACAATAGTGATACGATTGCCATTTGGTTAATCATAGGTTCATATGTAAGTACTAGGCTAGCTGCCCTTGAAGGCCATTTTAAGCCTAGCCAGTTTCCCTTTTTGTGCTGGAATTAACTTATCCCATTTGGCCTTACTCATCCCATTGTTGATAATTACATATTACCCTTAATGGGAATAACTGGGATCATACCATAGATAATTTGAGTGGAACCATGCAGGAGGTAAAGCATTTAGGAGCTGCCTCTGTCCAATTGTAGCACAGGAGGCAGTGCTGGGGTAAATTTTCTGTTTCCCATCCATAGATGCAAGTTGCAGTTGAATATGGACAGAGATGAATCCTGTTTTATGTGACTGAGGAATCTGTTCCAGATTAGCATTATCCTCTGAGAGATATACCTGTCCCTCCAAACCATTTTGTTGATGTTGCAGAAGAAGTTTAGATCCCTAGACTGACTATCTCTTATGCCATTTGACTTGCTGATTGCAGTAAATCCAACAGTATTGGATTGGAGGATGTTTTGTATGCCAGACTCAGGTCACCTCTTAACAGTTTGTAGGATACTGAGTATGGTGACAGGGCTTTGAGTCAGCCCATGTAGGACATGTTGTTTAGGCTTTGTATCCTTTTAATAAGGCATCTCTGTGGACATTCCAGTTATTGCATGGGTCTGGATCGATACATGCCAAAGGTAGCATTATGTTCAATGACTGGCTTAATGAAGGCTGAGTAGAGGGGGCAATAACATCATTAGATGTAGACACAATCCATTTGTTTATAAACTATGCAAAATGGGAAGACTTCATGCAATAATAGATATGAATGTTGGTCAAAAGTTAGGTCACTGTCCACATAAGTTCCCCAATCCCAAACGACTGGGTCAGCTCTTAGGGGTGTATTGTTAATATGGTAGTTTCCTGGGGTAGACAATCTCCTGAAGGACACAATAATACATTTGTTGGCTTGTAGCTTCAGTCCATGATATTGGCACCAGTTGCCTATTTGGGACAAACCTTTAAACAGGGTGGCAAAGTCATTTGCAGATTCAATTACTATTCCTAGCTTGCAGTCATCTACATACTTTGTCTGCCAAAGCTCTTTGGTATTGACTTTTACTTCAGAAAAGCAAATGTCAAACAGAAGTTCCAGCACAGAACCATTGTATTCTCCACTGGTGATTGGTCTCCTTGTGAAGGTAACTTCCCCTATTTTGATTTCATGCATCCTATCTGTCAGCCAGTTGGCAATCCAGTGGGTGACATAGGGATTTATTCCCAGTTTATTTAGTTTTTCTACTGTGCCTGAGAGAGTAATTTTATCAAAGCTTTGGCCAGGGTAAGGTTTATGGTATGTATTGTTTTCCCTTCATCCATTGCCTTGTTGACTTTTTAAAAAAAAATCCACCATGTTAAGTAAGCATAACCTGCCCTTGATGAATCCAAACTGAGATGTGTACAGTGTTTGGAGGTTCCCCATGTCCTGACTGTTTAGTTCAAGGATAACAGGTACTCACACAGTTCTTGCCAGATGTTAATGTTCTTCCAGTCTGACCTACAAACACAGGACTTAATCCTATCCAGGTACAAATCCCAAAGAAGGGAAAGCATAATTGTGGTCTCATGTCTTCACAGGTGCTGCCATCTTTTGAAGTGTCAGTACCAGAATGAGGTAGGGACATTACTAATGGAACCAGGAGCGGCCTTAGGTCACCTGGTGCCCTAGGCAAAAGGGCTCCATGGTGCCCCCCCACCACACCATTGGTGTCCCCATCCTAGTCTACCTACACCAAACAAATACTGGAAAAGTGCCCCTGTTAGAGCAGTGCCCTAGTTGTCCTATGCCTAAGGCTGGCTATGAATGAAACTGTTATTACTGGCAAGTTTGTCACACACACATTTTTCTTAAAGCAATACTTTCACATTTCCTTTTCATGGTGAATACAATTCAGCTATTTTATATGCTATATACTTTTTTAATTGCTTAGGTCTATTTCTGCTTCTGTAATTTACTTTTGTTATTTCCATATGAATAGTAAACCTGATGTTCATGCATGAATCCTTTCTTTAAACATGCCCTTTTCGGTATTGCGTAATGCAAATCATTTCCACTTTTTGCTTTACTATGTCACTGGGTATGTCATTCTGAATTTATATTAAGTATTGTGTGATTTTAAGTAATAAGGTGTATCACAGTTGCAGGATGAGCTATGAATCCATCTTCATTTTTCTAATCATAAGGATTAGAAATTACTAGGGTTGTTCATACATTCACTTGGACAGTTGAGGTATGGTTGAGACAGCTGTGGACTCCACTCCTGCAGCAAGTGTATTCACGACTAAGTACACAAGTTGCACTTACGAGAGTGATTGACTTAACATGCTCACATATTATTGTGATTCATAGAGATAAGCATAAATAAGCCTAACTTACATACAACACATGGAAATGACCCTGAATTTATGCAAATAAGTTGAAGATCACCATATTAAATTGCAATCACTCAAGATAGGTGGAAACTGCTTTAGGAAATAGTGAACTTATTCAAATAAGAAGATGATAATAAAAACAATAGAAATTAGTTAAAAGCAGTTCATATTAATTATAGATAACAGAGTTTACTAGGATTAATCTATATTTTACAGATCTCAGAGTGAGATGCAAATGATTATGGATTTATTCATGACTTGAGCATCATTTACGAATGGGGATTCATAACAGCAACACTGAAATAATTGCAATGTGAAAGTCATTTAAGAAATCATTCTTAGAGACATTTATTGATTATGCTACACAGGGTACTAAACTGTGATACATTGTATATTCACCAGTTAGTTTTATAACATCATTTATGCTGCTTTAGTAGGGGATTTCTGACTGTCACATTGGAGTGAAAAATGATAATATATTTAAATGGAGATGCTACATCATTCAACTTTCTCTCAGTAATGCCATAACATGTCAGTGTAAAATAAAGTGCTTGTCATAATACTATGAATTTATTGATGATACAGATGTGCAGGGTATTAAAGCCACAACTTGTTCTTGCTGAATTGTGATTTGAAGTATGTGTCTATGAATGTATAATTGTTGTGACACTATACATGCTTTTGTACTCAGATCATTGACTTATTTGTCATGAAGGCAGGCAGAGATTATTTCTTCTGCTGCTTTTCTGATTAGTGGATCAAAACATTCAGTATGTGGTACTGGCATGTTTTGCATGTAAAGAAATGATGCAGCAGCAGCAGGGATCCAGACAGAGAAAGGACAACTTCAGCCATGAGGAAAACTACATCCTAATGGCAGCCATTATGACAAATGGCAAACGCATGTTTGGAAAAGGGGAGACCCAGAAAAGCTGAAAGACAAGCACTGCATGGATTTAAATACTGTTGGTGGAAGGAAACATACATTAACACAGTGCAAGAAAAGAGCCAGTGATATGATAAAACATGCAAGATCCAAGGCAGAATTCAATTGCCCATGGCTGTACTGGTGGGGGGGGGGGGCAACAGTTATTCTTTTATCTTCTGATGAGGAATACCTCCTCTCCATTCATATGGATGATTATGAAACAGATAACTACGGCATTAGAATAATCACAGGTGGTGCAGAAGCTGGACATTACCCATTTCTGCAGAATCAACAGACATCTGAGGTCAAACAAATCCTGGGGGTGGTAATATGTCCATACTCCATGTTTGTGCAATCTCAGAGTTAGTATATATAATTATGTAGTAGAGAGCTTGTGTTTGTGTGTGTGGAGGATATTGTGTGTGTGTGTGTGTGTGTGTGTGTGTGTGTGTGTGTGTGTGTGTGTGTGTGTGTGTGTAGTAGAAGCGTGAAATTCAAAATCCCCGGTGTGCGAGATTTTGAATTTCGCAGTTCTGAGTTTTCGTCGTTTCAAAAATTCAACTTTATAGCTTCGAAATACTGAATTTCGATATTTCAGTATTTCGAGGATATAAAGTGGATCCATATATATATATATATATATATATATATATATATATATATATATATATATAGGAACACTTCACAATACTGAAATCCTGACATTGTGAATGGAGATCTGCATACAGTGCAGAATGGGAGACTTCCCTTTCCCTCTCTGTAGTTCAATGTCAGAGTTGGAATATTTAAGTAGCGGGGATATGGGGGATGCAGAGGGCTTGCCCCCTGGCAGAAACATTTAAATTGTTGGTTTTGTTTTTTTGGATTTGTTTCAGAATTTTGATATTCCGAAACATCAATCATATGGTCTCGATCATATGAAATTCAATGTTTCAGAATTTCGAGATTCTAAAGTGAATCTATATATTTATATATATATATATATATATATATATATATATATATATATATATATATATATATAGGTCTACTTTGATTCACTGAAAACTTATTTCACTGAATTTCACTTCACCCTCAAAAAAATCACTGAAAGCTCAAATCACTGAAAACTCATTTCACTGAATCACATTTCCCTGAATGTAAGTACTGTTGGGCAAATAAAACATATATCCCTTTTCCCCACTGTAGTGCAATCCTGGAGTTAGTATATATAGTTAGTGGGGTCTGGGGGATATAGCCCCCACACCTACTTAGCTTTTATATTTATGAATCTCATTTCACCAAAAGCTAACAATATAAAACCAAAAGTAGGTTGGGGGGCTGTGCCCCCCACACACCCCTAACTACATATACCAACCCCTGGATCACACTACAGTGGGGAAAAGGGCATATATGTTTTATTTGCCCAGCAGTACTTACATTCAGTGAAATGTGATTCAGTGAAATGAATTTTCAGTGATTTGAGCTTTCAGCGATTTGGTCTGTTTTGAAATTCAGTGAAATGAGTTTTCAGTGAATCAAAGTATACCTCTCTACATATATATATATATATATACATATATATATACATACATATATATATATATATATATATATATATATATATATATATATATATACAATAGAAGGATTAAATAAACTCAATAATTAAATATACACATGATAATTACTCTTAACAGGTGAAGTATCCACTTTAACACATAATGTTCTAGATGAACACAGTGTGCATAATCCCGAATAATACATTACACAGCATATAGTTGTATACCCCACCATCTGAGTAGTAATGTATTCAATTAATTCTTTTCAGGGTCAGCAGCAGAAACAAACAATTCCACTATACCAATAAATTTAGATGATTTTAGCATCAGACTGCCTGATGATCATGATGATGATGATGATATATTATATTATATTATATTTTTGAGACAGCCTGAGGAAAGTGGCATGCAGTCTCTAAGAATAATGGAAGGATCTCACACCCCACATCATGTTAGCAGTTCCACAGGAAGTGACACTGGATCACAAAGTCAAGCACATGGTGGGTGACATTACACCACAGGCTGTACAGGGCGAAAACGGAGAAAGCCTCATACACCTCCACCCCAGATGATAGCAGAAATGCAGATGCAGCAATGTCGACAGTGAAACCTTTATAAAGGGGTGCCAGGTGCTGGAATTTGTCACAGCTACCCCAGGAAACACGCAAAGCACTAGCTGTCCAGCAGCAAATGTGCTGTGGCATTGTTAAGGCTCACTGCACTGCCACAGAAAGTCAGCTGTAAATGTTTAAAGTCCTCAGGGGTGTAAGTGAGGTTTTCCAGCACTACATGGAAATGGCAGAGGGTAGGGATAATGCCATGATCACATTGATCCTTACTATGGTTGTATCCAGCACTACATGGAAATGGCAGAGGGTAGGGATAATGCCATGATCACATTGATCCTTACTATGGTTGTATCCAGCACTACATGGAAATGGCAGAGGGTCGGGATAATGCCATGATCACATTGATCCTTACTATGGTTGTATCCAGCACTACATGGAAATGGCAGAGGGTAGGGATAATGCCATGATCACATTGATCCTTACTATGGTTGTATCCAGCACTACATGGAAATGGCAGAGGATAGGGATAATGCCATGATCCCATTGATCCTTACTATGATTGTATCCAGCACTACATGGAAATGCAGAGGGTAGGGATAATGCCATGATCACATTGATCCTTACTATGGTTCTACACCAAGCATCCATGGTGCCTCCATTCATACACTGGTAGAACTTACTGGACTCAAGTAGGAATCAGTTATGGAAGGGGAAGAGGACAGGGTACTATCCTGACATATGGAGACATATCACTTCAAACCGCAAGTACTTTGCAAGAAAGTTATGGTACTACTAGAGCAGAGAAAACACAACAGACTTCATGCAGGCCTTCTTCAAAATCTCATGCAGCTTCACCTTCCCTATCTTCAGAAGATGTTGTGTATGATGCATCTCAGCCTGGCATGCTATGATTTAAGCTACCCAGTGCACACAATTAAAATGTGACTTCTAAATAGAAATGTCAGTGTTTATTTGTAAAGGCAATGACTTATTAATAAATAAAAGTTAAAAAATCCAGAATACATATGTGCAGGCTGTAATACATTACTAAGACAAGCATCTGCTTGCTTTTCATTTTAATAATGATATTGCTTACATGGTAAGGAAATATTTGGAAAGAAAGTTGTATGTCATAATGTTCAGCTATCACTGATTTATACCATTAAGGGCCTACCATTTTCATGACTTGTTCAGCAATGTTACAACTGACAAACATCCATAACAATATACAAGTTTAAAAATAAAAAAAAGTGCATTTTTAACCTGCCATGTAAACTAGCACTGCTGCCACTTCACTCTGAGCCCTACACAAATGAAGAATTTCTGATGAGACAACTTCTTGTGTATGAGAAAATGAAATAATCTGATATGCAGTATCGTAAGAAAGATCTAATAAGTCTTTTTGAATACGTAATAGTAAGAGTGAGGAACTATTGCATAATACTGCAAAAGCCTGTGAATCATTTTCCATTAAAGTACAATGTACAAACTCATGATTAAATAATGAAATAACACTTTTTACTCAGTTTGCAACCTGATAAGAATCAGTACGTGCATACTAAAGTGCACCACTAAGCAGAAAAATGTGGATACCTGTTCCAAAATAAAGAAAAATTTATATAAAGATGAGAGGGAATGTCTGATGAACAGTGACAACAGACCATCTACCACACAGCAAAGGCCACAGATATCACTGGAGGCATCAGTTATATTATATTTGTTTTTCGCTTGAAAGGAAGCACTAACCTGAATGGCACGGTCCATAGTTCGGGACTAGACCATGTTTCTTTATCTGCACAGAAGTATGCCGTGCATGAGCCTGCCGCATGGGGTCCCTTACTACTGCTGCATGCTGAGCATCATTAGTCATAGTAAGGTTGGAAGCAAGAGCTGTAGTAATGGCATGAGTCACTTCACCACCAGTCTAATGCATGGCCATGTTATGCAGAATGAATCATGTAGTAGCTGGGTCATACTGAAGGGCACCCCCAGGCCCATCCAGGCATTTACATCTACCTTTAACATTCCAAATACATGATTGATAGCAGTACATGTCTGGGACAGGGCTGTACTGAAATTGTTTTCTGCAGCCCCACTTGGATTTCTCACTGGTGTCAAGAGCCATGGCTCCATTGGATATCCAGCATCACATGAAAAAAAAAGAGAAAAGGTGTGTGAAGACAAAACAAAGAAGAAGTGGTTAAGAATTAATTAATATATTCTACAATGAATAGCCAATTAAATAATAAAAAAAAGAAAAAAAAAATTTCCATTTACCATCAAGATGACCACTGGGCATCCTAACATACAGAAAGAGGTGGTAGTATGAGCTAGTAAGCCAGATATGGGAATCATGTACAATGTGAGGATGCAGGGCAGACACTTTGGTGATGCACTCCATGCATTCCCCACTGTCTAGCAGTTGACTAAATGGTGGCTCTTCATATTGAGGTATCACCCCCACCATGGTCCAGATAGGTCGGTAACTGCAATCTATTCCACCAAGTACCTCAAGGAAATGTGCCGACCCATACAAGGCACCCATATTCCAGGCTTGGTCATGAAATGGCACTGGAAAATAGATGTACTGATCCACATGTTCCAAGAGGACATCCATGAGCTGCTGAAGAATCCTCAAGGCAGAAGCTTGTGAGATACTCAATGTGTACACAGTCTGTCTGTGGAAGCTCCGTGAGGCAAGTATAGTGAAGGTTTTATATATATATATATATATATATATATATATATATATATATATATATATATATATATATATCTTAGTACCCACAGGGATAGGAACACCATATTTCCCCCCAGTACCCCTGAGGGATCATACATGCTCACTAATACCCTTATAAAATTCTTGTCCACTCTGAATCTGTCCTGATTTCCTCATTCTCAAAATTATAATAAGCAGTTCTCTGTCTATATCTCCACCTTCTTGACTGCAAGCACAGCTGGGCACAAACAGTTTTAGCTCAGCTAAGGCAGTCAACTCATACCAGGAAATAGCTAGACTAGCAACAAAGGACAGCATCATTGCAGAATGCAATGTGAATCAAAAAGGAGTGATTCTGCCTTTTATAATGAATCTGTGCACAGAACAGAAAAGCATCAGTTTCTGGCTATCAATTGCAAACAGGCATTTACATCTAATTATTTGTGCATTTGCATAAGTACAGTCACGGCCATCAAACGTTGATGTAAATGACGTCTATGAATTGTGTCTCTGCTGCATTTGTTTACAAAGTGAAACAGTCACCTTTACTTATTTGTATAATATGACTATGAATACCACTGTTAATCTGATTCTCTCAGCAATCTTGAACAAACTATCCAGTATCTTTTTTTTCAGGAAGCAAGACAAAATACCACTTGGATGCCTGACACTCACAATATATATTCTGATGCAGTGAATTTCACTTTTCGCTGTAATACTTTAAGATCACACTTTAGTGTTTGCACTTAAAAGTGTCAAACATGCTTGGTGATCCTATCTCATGTAGTCTAACTGAAAATGCACCATTTCACAAATAAAAGATACAATGACTTATTTTCAAATATGTCTAATGCAATGTAGCACTTATGTATTTATTTATTTTACATTTGTTTACTGGGAAAGTCCAACTAGATACAGTTCCTTTTTCGCTGGAGGCTCAGGGAGAAAAGCTCCACATTTACAACAGGACAATTGTAGAAAATATCAAAATATTACAACAGAGAAGTAAGACATATATATTGTAAATGTGCTGCAGTAGCGTCGTCGCCTCACAGTAAGATGTCCTGTTCGATTCTCAGCTAGAGCGTCTTCTGTGTAGAGACATGCGTGAATGGGCGTACCTTCGTTGAAGGTTGTGTGTCAGGCCCGGCAACTCAGCATGTAAAAATCTACTGCCAATCATTAGCGGACCGGAGTTTCGCTGTGGCGACCCCTAACCGGGAAAAGCCGAAAGACTCAACAACAACAACATACAGAGTTCTTAATACATACATTTTACATATATAGACCAAGGTTTACACACATTTCTAATTATAGAGGATACTGATGTGTCTATCTACCAAAAAATGTATGTATGTGCATAACTATGGAGAAGTAACACAGGTAAATAATACTATATTATCAGGGGAGATAATAGTAAAGAGATAATAGACAAGTTACTAAATGAGAAAAGTTACAGGAAGTTTTGGGGAAGAGATGGAGTCAGACTAATTATTGTGAAGGAAAGGATGTATGGAGCAGATAAGGAGAATAAAGAAGAGAGGATAGAGGAGTTAGATAGCAGGGTGGGAGGGTTGCAAGAAGGCAGTCATAAGTTATCCAGGGTTGGTGCATAAGGCAGTCATAAGATGTTATGTGATCCTATCTCGCCTACATTCTGACTGATGGGTTCGGAGCCGATCCCTCGGCTCCGACTCGGCACGCTTATGCCAAAGAGCGAAGTCTCTTATTGGCTGAGCTTACTATATCCCAGGATGCACCACTACCAGTCCCCCAGATCTCGTTTGCCGCTAACTTGCGAATACGTGGTCTCGAGCTGGCTGAGCTGAGTAGTATTTTACTAACTTTTTTCTGTCAGAAATTTGCTGTTCTTGTCATAAAAAGCTGTTTTAACGGCTACTCTTACCTTTTGTGTGTGATTGGAGTTTTTTTGAGAAACTTTGTAGTGTGATTGGGCGTTGGTTCTGATTTCAGGCCTCCTTCATCTTAGGGCCTTCCCGGTCAGTCAACCCCCCCTCAAACCTTAGGGGTTTTCTAAATACCCTTGAGTTAATTGTTACCGGATTGTTTACTAATCGACAGCTGTAAACTGATTTTTGGTAGTTTGTCAGTTAAATCAGAAAGTCAAGTGGATAGTGTTGTTTTTTTCTGTCAGGGAATTACCGCATTATTGTTATAATGTCTCAGAATCCTAGGCCTTCGGGCTTTAAAAAATGCACCAAATGTAATTTTAAGATGTCGATCACAGATGATCACTCTCTCTGTGTTTATTGTTTGGGTGCAAAACATTTACAAGAGTCATGCAGTGTGTGTCACGCTTTTTCCTCGAGGGTCCTCCAGGAGAGGAAAAATAAACTCATTCTTAAAGGCTTAATAAAACCCTCCTTTGAAGAAGCTTTGGCATCCTCTCCTTCTCCAGCTAAAAAGAAAAGGGCGTTGGCTCCGACCAGTCCGTCGGATCCGACCGCCAAAAGACATAGGCAGGCTTCTCCTTCGGCTCCAAGGACTTCGGAGCCGAGGGCGGAACGGTCTGCCTCGATGCCACCAGTCTCGACTCCTCTGGCTTCGGAGCCGATGGCTGGGGCATTGAGAGGCGGGTCACCTTCGTCGGCTCCACTGGTCTCGGAGCTGACAAAGGTTGCCCGCTCAGACACTTCCTCCTCGGCGCCGAAGTCCTCCTCGGCACCGATGGAAACTAGTGTGGGTATTCCTTCGGCGCCGATAGTCATCGGGTCGCCTCGGAGCCGGTCCCCTAGCCCTTTGGGGCCGTTGGAGAGGCCATCTCGAACCCGTTCAGTATCCTCTCGGTCATCGAGGATGTCGGATTCGGATATAGACAGGGTGCTCCAAAGACTGTTCCACTCCCCAGTCTTTCAAAAATTTGTTTCGGCTCCAACCCAGTTGGCTTCGGAGCCGATGGCCCATGCCCATGTCATTGCTATTCCTCCTCCGACCGCTTCGGCTCTGTCGGAGCAGGTGCTGTTGGAGCCGGTGGAGATCTTAGGGTCGGCTCCAACCCTTACTCCAACCCCGGCCTTCGGGTCCGAGTTTGGTACACGGACTTCTTCGGCTGAACCCGGGGGTGATGTTTCGGGACCTATGCTTTCGGTTCCGAGCCTCCCTCTCGGTGCTTCGGCTGCGGGACTTCCGTCTGCTATCATGGCTCCGGGGACCGGACACTCCCAGGATTCTGGGGGTCCGGCTTTCAGAGCTATGAGGAGTGCCTTGGCCAAGTCTTCTTCGGCCATCTCCCCGGCTTTACCAGCACCTTCCCTGGGCGTGGAGACTGGGTCTTTGGCAGTTCCCCTGTCCGTAGGCAGCGGAGCCCCTGGGCCTGAGGTTACCCCCATTGGGGGTTCCCCTCCTCCTGAGGGTTCTTCGGAGTTGTCTTCAGAGGAACCCCCAAGGAAGAGATCGTGCAAGAGGAAGCACGTGGACTCCCCCGAGTCTATTACATCTGACACTGATCTTGATGATGCGGAGGGGTCCCCGAAGTCGTCCTCGGAAGATGTCTCATTTGCAGACATCTTAGAGATCCTCAAACAACGAGGTGGCTGGATATCCAAACCCCCCTCTGCTGATGAGTCAGTGCTCCTCAAGGCCTTTGGGGCTCAGCCCTCCGCCTCCTGGGTGTCTCCGCCCTTCGACGAGCTCCTGGATTTAGTTTGTCGGAGGGCGTGGGAACATCCAGATACCGTGGAACCAGTCCCTTCTCGTCCTAACAAATTTTTGTCTGCCCCACCCGAGAAGGAGTTCCTGACTAAAGGCGTGGCTGTAGATGCCATGGTGGTGGCATCTGCTACACAACAGGACGTGGCAGAGGCTTCAACGTCCGTCCATCCTCCTAATAAGGAGTCTAGGAGCATGGACGATGCAGGAAGCGCACCCTGACTTCAGCGGCCTTTACTTTAAGGTCCCTGAATTATTTGGCACATTTTACCAGACTTCAGAGGGATCTGGTCAAGGAGCTGTCAGATTCCCTCTCGGGTAACCTACCTGAGCAGCTAGCCCAGTCGGTTAGCTCTCAGTTGGCTATCCTTACGTCAATTTCTAACTCGTCCATGAGGCTCATTTCATATGCGGCCGAAGGCGGTAGAGCGGCAGGCACAGGCGTGGCTCTACGGAGACAAGCCTGGCTCCGTTTGTGTCAGTTTGCGGAGGCCTTCAAGTCTTCCTTCGCCAACGCTCCCTTCGATGGGTCCTCTTTGTTTGGACCTAAGGTTAAAGACACCCTTACCCGCTGTGAGCAAGAGGGAAAAACTTTATCTGCCGTAGGTGCCCATTATTCCACTCCCTTTTGGCCTTATCCCAAGGCTAAAGGAGGAGGAAAGATGTGGTTCCGTAAATCACGTAAGTTTTTCCTCAACAGCAGGAAGATTCCCCTTCCAGAGGCAGAGGACAGGGAAATTTTTCTGGGAGACGCCGTCCCAGAGGCGGCAGAGGGCCCCGCAATTCTGGAGACCGCGAGTCCTTTCGTGGCTCTTCAGCCTCCCACACCTCATGAGGGATTGCCCGGCTGTGCTGCTCCAGAGCCAGTCGGGTGCCGTTTTGCCAAGCACCTAAAAGCCTGGGAATCAATCACTCAGGACAGATGGGTGCTTCGGATCATTGCCGGAGGTTACACCATCCCATTCACATCATCACCCCACCGTCCAAAAAAGTCCCGGACCCACCACCCAGTCAAAGGGAAATTGCAGCCGCAGAAGCTTTAAAGCTGCTACAAAAAGGAGTCATCCAACCGGTCCCCACAGACCAGATCGGATCCGGAAATTACTCGAGGTTCTTTTTAGTGCCAAAAAAGACAGGGGACCTGAGACCAATATTGGATCTCAGCAGACTAAACCAATCCGTCACGAAATCCAAATTCCGAATGGTCACGTTACAATCCATTCTCCCATTGTTGGAGAAGGATGTTTGGATGTGCTCCATAGACCTCAAGGACGCCTATTATCACATACCGATACATCAGGCGTCCAGGAGATATCTGCGCTTCAGCCTGGGAGACAGTCATTTCCAATTCTGTGCACTGCCCTTTGGTCTCACCACAGCCCCCAGGGTGTTCACCAAGTGTCTGGCAGTAGTGACTGCTCACCTGAGGAGTCTTGGATTCCAAGTGTTTCCCTATCTGGACGACTGGCTCCTGACTGCCACCACCAGGCATCTACTAATGGACAACCTCAAAGCCACCATCTCCCTGGGTGCTACCCTGGGAATTACATTCAATTGGTCAAAGTCTGTCTTGCTGCCCTCTCAGCGCATAAAGTTCATAGGAGCAGAGATAGACTCAAAATTGATGCGCGTTTTTCTTCCTACCGAAAGGATCCAAACTTTACAAGGCCAAGTTCAAGCCCTGATTTCAAGATCCAAAGCCCCAGCCAGGATGGTCCTACAAGTTTTAGGTTCGATGTCTGCCACAGTTCTTCTAGTTCCTCTGGCAAGATTGCACATGAGGATTCTTCAGTGGCTATTGTCAACTCAATGGTCCTTTCAGGACCTTCCCCTCAATCATCCCATTATGATTACAGAAACATGCAAACGGGACCTTCGCTGGTGGCTTCAGACATCCAATCTAAATCAAGGAAGCCCTTTTGTTGTTCCCTCTCCAGTGGTTACCCTGACGACAGATGCCTCCCAGATAGGGTGGGGGGGGCATTGTCTGGGCAGGTTAGTTCAGGGCTCCTGGCTTCCAGACGAAGCTCTTCTCCACATCAATGTATTGGAGATGAGGGCTGTACTTCTGTCCCTACAGGCCTTACACAAGTTTCTCCCTCAGGGCATAATCGCCATCCACACAGACAACATGTCGGTGGTCTGGTATCTAAACAAACAAGGAGGGACCAGATCTTACCCCCTTTGCAGAGAGGCCATGAGGGTGTGGGAATGGGCTGTAGCTACCAGCCGTTTCTTGGTAGCGACCCACATTCCGGGGAAATCAAATATATTGGCAGACAGATTGAGCAGAACAATTCTCTCTCCTCACGAGTGGTCCCTAAACGAAACAGTAGCAGCTCAGGTTTTCAGGAGATGGGGGACGCCGTGCTGCGACCTATTTGCAACACCACTAAACACGAAGTGCAAAAGGTTCTTCTCCTTGACTCCACATCAAGGGGAAGCAGCTATGGATGCTCTAGCACAACCTTGGCCAACAGGGCTACTTTATGCCTTTCCTCCGATTCCACTTCTCTCCAAAGTCATTCAAAAAGCTTCTCAATTGGGGTCCACAATGATACTGATTGCTCCATACTGGCCTCGTCAGGTATGGTTTCCCTACCTGAAGAAACATGCGGTGGACGATCCTTGGACTTTAGGTCTAACTCCGGATCTGCTAATTCATCAGTCGGGATGACAGCATCAGTCCCTACACTCCTTGAAGTTGACAGCTTGGCTCCTCCACTTCCGACTTTAGTCAGAAGTCACACATTAGACCCGGAAGTTATTCACATTTTATCTTCAGCCCACAAACCCACCACTAAGAAATTGTACCTCAGTAAGTGGAAGAGGTTTGCTATCTGGGCGCAACTCAGGGGCTTAGACCCTATCACTGCTCCAATCCCGGAAGTTTTGAAATTCTTAACATCCCTGTTTAATCAAGGATCTTCTGTCTCTACTATTAAAGTCCAACTGGCGGCTATCTCTAAATTCCACGAATCCATGGATCCTCCATTGATGAGCAGCAGACTATGCAAAACTTTCATTAAAGGTGCGGGCCTGTTAAGACCCCCAGTTTTTCATCCTGCGCCTCCGTGGGATCTTGATTTGGTGCTTTGTGCATTAACATCTTCCCCTTTCGAACCGGCTGCTACATGTGAGTTAAAATATCTGTCTTGGAAAACTGCCTTCTTAGTTGCAATTACTTCTGCAAGAAGAGTTTCAGAGCTTCAAGCCCTATCTATTAAACCACCGTACTTGATTTTCCACAAAGATAGAGTATCACTTAGGCCTAATCCATCCTTTGTCCCAAAGGTCTGTTCTAATCTCTGTCTCCAACAATCTCTAGAGCTACCAGTTTTCTTCCCAAAATTCTCCAATGAAGCAGAATACACTCTCCATAAATTGGATGTTCACAGGCAATTGCGCTTCTATTTAGACAGGACTCAGCAATTTCGTAAGTCAGACCAGTTGTTTGTGTACTTCTCAGACAATAAATTGGGTAAAACCATCACAAAATCTACTATCTCCAAATGGATTAGAGATTGTATAACTCAGGCTTATTCTTCTTCGAATAAGCAACTTACAACATCTATCAAAGCTCACTCTACCAGAGCTATGGCGACTTCTATAGCTTTTCATTCCAAGCTCGCTATATCGGAGATTTGTGCTGCGGCTACTTGGTCCAATCCACACTTTCATTTCCCACTATAAATTGGATGTGGCATCTAAAGGGCGAGCATCATTTGGTTCCACGGTACTCAGGAGTGTTTTCCAGTGAGCCACCCAGGATTCAGGTGCTAGGGGCTGTCCTATCAGTCAGAATGTAGGCAAGATAGGATCACATAACATCTTTTAGTTATGTACTCACCATAACTTCAGATGTTTGGGATCCATCTCGCCACATTCCTAATACCCACCCTCCTTCCCCCTGCCTTGGAGATCAGAAGAGATTGAACGGTTTTGAGTTCTACTGTTTTATCTTGTTTCATCTGACGATGTTATATAATCAGTGCGTGCATGTGTGCATGTATGCGGACAAACTAGATCTGGGGGACTGGTAGTGGTGCATCCTGGGATATAGTAAGCTCAGCCAATAAGAGACTTCGCTCTTTGGCATAAGCGTGCCGAGTCGGAGCCGAGGGATCGGCTCCGAACCCATCAGTCAGAATGTAGGCGAGATGGATCCCAAACATCTGAAGTTATGGTGAGTACATAACTAAAAGTTATCCAGGGTTGGTGCATAAGGCAGTCATAAGTTATCCAGGGTTGGTGCATAAGGCAGTCATAAGTTATCCAGGGTTGGTGCATAAGGCAGTCATAAGTTATCCAGGGTTGGTGCATAAGGCAGTCATAAGTTATCCAGGGTTGGTGCATAAGGCAGTCATAAGTTATCCAGGGTTGGTGTATAAGGCAGTCATAAGTTATCCAGGGTTGGTGTATAAGGCAGTCATAAGTTATCCAGGGTTGGTGCATAAGGCAGTCATAAGTTATCCGAGATTGGTGCATAAGCATATCTTTGTAGTCAATAAATAGGATTTTAGTCATCTTTTAAACTGCAGTGTTTATAGTTTGTTTATCTGCGACAATGAGTTCCAGATTTTGGCTATGCATGTAGAATAGAGGGAATCAACAGCAGCATTATTAGATTTGATAACTTTTAAGAAGGATTTATTATTTCAGCATAAAGACCAGCTACATGTTTAGGGGACTGGAAGGTTTTGCATAGCAGGTTTTTTTCAGATTAATTTTGAAGTGTATGGACCAAATTAAGTTGGATATAATTTAAGAGCTGAGGTTGTTCTAGCCAGTTAAGTTGTTTGAATGCAAGGCAAAGGTGTGTTCTAAAGTTAGAGTCTGTTGTAAACTTTGTGCTCTTATAGCAGGTATCTAATTTTCTATGTCTGCTTTTTTATGTCAGAATAGGTGAGACATATAGGAATGTAGAGATCAGGTAAGTTCTTGCAATGGTAGCCTTTGCGCTTTTGGTTAGGTATTGTCTATTTATGTAAATAGTACAAAGTTTTTTATTTACTTTCTTGACCATCTGGGCTATGTGTAGGTTGAATTTCATAGTGCTGTAAATAGAATTTAAAAATATACCAGTAATGTAATGAGTTAAACACAGATTGCTTGTTGACAGGTCCATTAGCATTTATTTTCAAACTATGCAATGCATGTAGAATGTCAGAGCACATGAGTCTAACACAGGCTAAGGACACCAATCTCTTTGAGATTCACCCATGCATTACTTTGCCTAAGATTTGTTTTCTGCATTGGTTGCTTCAAAAACATTGTAAAGTTGGAGTGAATATCATTGACAGGCTAACAGTGTATCCTTCTAAGAAGTAGATATGACAACAATCTGTTAAAAGAAATTTTTTCATCCCATGTATCTGTTAGGGAAGTTAGATGATTTCAAAGGACTTGGAAAAGATATAAAGTTCTGCCTGAGGTCTCAAGCAGGCCCCTGAAAGAGCTACCTGCCTCTCACCTGATAATGTGAGCTGCCTTAAAGGGAAATAGGACCCTAGCAGTGCTTTCAAATAAGGAGTTCACTTGGCAGGGTCTTTATTTTGATGGGTACAGTCTATGGCCCACCCCCAACACTTCAGAGAAATGAGCTATAAAATAGAAATCCTGCATGGTGTTCTCTCTCTCCTCTGGGATACAAGGAAACCATATATGCTCCCCCACATGCTGAAGCATATCATCAAATAAACTAGTTGAGTTTTCTCAAGATAGATGCCTGAAATACTCCTACTGTGTCCTCAGATGGTCAGCAAAAAGCCCCGGTGGTTACTATGCCTAAAGCAACACATGCCATAGTATTTACAGGGATAGGTTCTGTACTGCTCCCATGGGAGGCTGCAGGTGAGGCCAATATATATCCATTATTTGTCATATGGTGTCCCTGTCCACTTGGTACTTGTTCATTATGGTGGTATGATGGGTGGAATGAAAAGATAAGCACAGTTGGAAGACCCTACATCTCCAGCAGTGATAACATGCACTGCAAGTCAGCAGCTGCTATAAGGGCCTCTTGTAGATACAGGTTTACAATTGCTGCAGCAACCCCTAACATATTTCTGATTTTTGTCCCATAAAAGGGAGCATATGACCACGTTCGTTGGTAATGCATACACAATGTGGTTGTGTATAATTTATAAACTTCTGAATCACTCCACCATACTTTTTTACTTCATTAGCATTCAGTGCAGCTCATTATACAGTCATTTGCACTCATTATACAGTCATTTGCATATATATTAGTTGTGCCTTGTTTCTCAGCTGGCTTTGTCATGTAGCTGTATTTCCTGAACACCACATGCTCTGATTAGCCTAGATTGTCTTGCTACTTCACTCAGTATGATGAAGTGACTCTTTATGAATCCCAACCCTAATTTTTTAAGACAATACCTGCATCCCCATTTGCCCATTTGAGAGGTGTTGCTGTCATACCTCTTGTAAGAAGCAGGTAAAGCTGCTGTTATTTTAAGGAAAAATGTGTGACAGCTCGGCAAAGCTGTATTACAGCTGTATTAAATTAAAAAAAGAAAAAACTGTAAATACTTGCATAAAAGATAAAGGAAACTGTAGTGGGTTTTCCTTTTGAGTAAAGTGTAATAAGTGAAAGAAAATGTGTAAAACGATATAGAATTGTATTTGCCACTGTGAAAATGTATTTCAGTTAAAAAAGTGAACTAAAGTTTGCTTTCCAAATGTATACATAGTTACAAGGTTATGCTGAGCTACCTCAAAGTTTATTTCCTTATTTGGATTCAGGTTTGCTAAATTCTACAATTCTTGTGGAGTATCTCACTATGGAAACAAGAACACAACTTTCACAATTTGAATACAACCAAAAGCTACATTATGGGGTTATGTTAGCAGAGACAGTTATTTGAAAGAGTTATTGCAGTTCAGTTACTGGATCTGCCCGCCGAAGCATACACTTGAAACAGAGCTGAACATTTGAGTATCCAGCCGTAAGGACTTGAAATATTTATTTTAATTCTGAAAGTAGATAGTAAGGGTAGAGGTTGTATGTATATTTAAAGTGCTTAGAGCATCATTAATTGATATATATTGTCTTCTAAACATTATCTGTCTAAATGTATGATTTGAATTCCGTGTGTAAATTCTACAGGGCCAGGTTCACTAATTCCTACACTAAGTCTACACAAACTGTACACTAAGTGAAAACAATCTGTAGTCAAGAACATCCCTACCACACTTTTTTTTTGCTTTCTAGTCACTCAGAAAAATTACACTAAGTGTACATGTAGTCTACACTTTGTGGTAACCCTTATGAATTCCCCCGACATTTATGGCTGGAAGAAAATCAGTAGAAAAAGAAAAATTAGGAAGAAGAAGGTGTGAGTTATGCTTATGTTGTCTGTTCACTCAGAATGGTGTACACTTAGTGTACACTTTCTGTAAGTGTTAATGAATCATGTTTTTTTTTTCAAGTTTAAAGGAAATGCTTTCACTTATTCAATGTATTTTTATTCATCTTTAAATGCTCATAACTAATGGCTTATTTATAAGCTTTTGGATTTATGCACTTTAGTTGTATACTTTCAGCTGCGTGGTATCTGTCTTTTGAAAGCTGACTACTCAGAGCTAATTGCTGTCATTTAAATAGTTGGCTTGTTTTAAGGGTCAACAGTAAAGTGCAGTCTTGTTTTGTTAGTTTTGATTAACTAGTGGCAGTGAACTTAAAAGTGGAGGAAGGGGGAACTGGTACTTCAGATTTAGCATGTACTCACCACTACTTTGGAAAACATTGTGCTAGTGTATATTCAAAGTAATTGTATTCACATTTTAATTACTGTTGTTAAGACTCCAAAGGAATGTACTTAACTCAGTATGGAGAGAAGAAATTGTGAAGATCCAGTGATTACAGCACTGAACTGTAGCTGTTCTATATAATGGCCATTTGAGTGTGGCAGGGCTTGGGTATTACCAAAGGTAACAGTGATGATTTACCATATATTTTAAGGTCAATTGCTCTTTGTACATTAACTAGAAACAGTGGTGCTATTCAAATTGCCAAAGTTCTGGTTCTGTTGAATTTAAATATTGATGGCAGTGGCACAGGAATTAAAGTCAATCACATATTAATTGGTAAGCAATAGCTAGATTTTGTAAATTTGATTTGTATCAGTTGTCAAACTGTTTTTGTCTCAAAAATGTATCCATCTTTCCAACTACAAGGTAAATATACATTAGTACATCTCATACAGTTGTTATTTATTTTTTTAGTTAGGAGACAGGCAGAAATAATCACTCTGGAAAAATGTCAGTGCCATAGCTGACTTAGTGAAAAAAAAGGAAATTTGTAGGTTTCTATCTCCATGCAGGACATTGTAGCAGGCTTGTATGCAGTTGAAACACAGACTGTTATGGTTACTGGGTGAGGGTGTCCTTGATTTAATCCACAACCAGTGAGTGTGATTCAGACAAAGACTCTGTTGCAGAGTATACTTGAAATTCCAGGACTAATTGCAAAAGTATCCAGCATAATTTATTTATTTATTTATTTATTTGAAGTTTGGTTGCCAGGATGGTCCATTGGGCCGAATGAGCCCGTTTTCAATGGAGTCCTGGGGAGAAAAGCTCCAAGGATACAATAAAAACATAGTGAAATACAATATATAAAAACATAGTAAAATGCAAGGGGAGGACATTTAAGCCAAAGTAAATCAAAGCAGAAATAGAAGGTAAAGCATAACAATATGTAACAATTCACATCAGTTTACAAAACAAAAATTTTTTTTTTTTTTTTTTTTTTAAGTCACTATAATCACTAAGATAGATATTTAGATTAAGACAATAGTGTGAAGTTGTGTACACAGAATTAAATGTAGGTGTTTATTTACTGTATGTAAGTTCCTGTAGAGGTGATCTGGTTATTGGCTAAGGGATAAGATAGTGGCTGGGAAAGTTAAGCAGGATGGGAGCATGAGCATTCCCACAGTGTTTGTAAGTGTGAGTAAAAGAGAGTTTTAAAGGAGGGGAGACTGCAGGTGCTACGAATATGAGGTGGGAGGGAGTTCTAGAGACGGGCTAGGGAAAAAGAGAGTAGGAGTTTGCCTGCTGGACGGGTTGGTTTGTGGAGTTTGATTAAGTTCTGAGTGTTGGTTCTTAGGGATCGGCTGGGTATGTGAATAGTGAAGGTTGAGGCAAGAGAAGGGCAGAGGGAGGGCTTGAATATGAGCTTGTGGGCATGAGTTAGTTGAGTGTATATGAGGTAATTGGGAAGTTCTAGCCAATTTAGCTTGTGAAGAGCAATGCAGTGATGAGAGGAGGATCTGTGGCCAGTGATGAATTTGGCGATTTTATTATAGCAGGAGGAGAGTTTTGTTTTGGTAGAGGATTGTAGATTGGTAAAGAGTGGGGCACCATAAAGGAGGGAAGGGATGAGATATGTGGAAGCAAGGAGGAATCTAGTGGATGGGGTGAGGAAGCGAATATGGCGATAGAACATACCAAGTTTCTGGTGAGTTTTTTTTATGTTACTTTGTATATGGGTGTCAAATTTAAGCTGATTATCAATAAGAACGCCTAATAGTTTAGCACTGGGAACAATTTCAAGGGTAGTATTGTTGTGACTGGTTATGGAGAATGAATTTATGTTGATAGTTAAGGTTTGGATGGGGTAAATATCATGAGTTTAGTTTTTGATGGATTAAAAGCTAGATGATTATCTAGCATCCATTGTTCGGTGGTAGAGAAGGCATCTTGTGTTAGCTGTATCAGGGTGGGAATGGAGTTAGCAGCACAGATAATTGTTGAATCGTCTGCATATTGGATGATTTTAGCATTAGGAATAGTGTGGTGGAAGTCATTGATGAAAATGTTAAACAGTAAGGGACCTAATATAGAACCTTGGGGTACACCAGTGGCAGTGTTAAGAAATAAGGAAGTGGATTTCTTCCATTTGACGGCTTGTTGCCTATTGGAAAGATAGCTAGTAAACCAGTTAATAGAATTGGGTGAGAGTTGTAGATTAGAGAGTTTAGTCAGAAGGAGAGAGTGAGAGATAGTATTGAAAGCCTTAGAAAGATCCAAGAGGAGTGTGGAAACGATACAGTTAGAGTCGCGTGCTTTATTTATGGTTTCAAGGAAGGAGAGTAGAGCAGTAGTAGTGCTGTGACCAGGTCTGACTCCATGCTGTGTGGGAGTAAGTAGGTGATTGTTGATGAGGTGGGGTAGAAATTGAATATGAATACATTTCTCAAGTAGTTTAGAGATGGGGGATAGGATGGCAATAGGTCTAAAGTTGGAGATGTTATTATTGTTTCCACCTTTGTGGAGGGGAATAATATATGCTTTCTTCCAGATTTGGGGTACATAGCCTTCTTGAATAGACCGGTTTATAAGAATACAGATGGGGAAGGCAATGGCACCAGCAGCTGTTTTTAGGAAAAAGGAAGGGATATTATCAGGGGCATTAGAGCATGGTTTTAATTTTAGGAGGAGTTTTTTAATAGTTGACACGGGGATGAGTTTGAGAGAGAAGAGAGATGGGTGGGAGGTGGAAGTATCTGAGGAGGGGGGGATTGTGGGAAGTGAAGTTGGATGAGTAGAATTATTTTTGAAAGATGATGTTAATTTGCTTATGGAGTCGATGAAAAGCTGTTAAATTGGGAGGCTAGGTCAATTTCGGAAGCATTATGTTCTGGTTGAGGGTTTTCCTTTTTCCCAGGGTTGAAGAGGGTGGAAATGGTATCCCAGAATTTTTTAGGGTTGGTTTTGTGATCATTTTGGAGGGTAATGTAGTAGGATTTGCGGTCGGAAGTAATGAGTTTTTTTTACTCTGTTACAGAGTGTTTTGTATTCATTCAGGGTGTCAGAGGTTCTGCTTTTGTAGTGGTTCTTTAAGGCTTTATCACGGAGGCGCATGACAGCTAAGGTATTTTTAGTTAGCCAGGGGATGGTTTTGCTCTTAATTCTCTTAGTTCTCAAAGGGGCCAAGTTGTCTAGTAGGTTTAGAAATGTTGTATTAAAATAATTGACAGCTTCATCTAAGGGAAGAGTTTTTAGAGGATTCCAGTTGAATTTTTTTAAGTAAGTCAGAGAAGGAGTTGGGGTTGAAGTTCTTTAAGAAATGCAAAGAGATGGTGGTTTGTGGTAGTTGCAGTGAGGGAGAGTGACGACGAGTGAAAGTAGGAAAGTGGTCGCTGAAGGAGTCTGGGAGGGTGCCACTGCTGCTAATAAGATGAGGGTGTGATACTAGGATCCAGTCAATAGTGCTCCCAGAGAAAAGGTCTTTTGATGGTCTGGTTATGGAGTTGATGAGCTGTTGGAAGTTATAAAGGTTTATATTTAGGGATTTTGTGGGGGATTGGACAGAGGGCCAGTTAATGTTAACGTCACCTAGGATATAAGTCTCGTTTGTAATATTGGAGGAGAGCCAATAGAGTATGTCTTTGAGAATAGGTATGTTGTCACCAGGAGGGATGTAGAGGGAGGCTATGCATATGGTTTTATGCTTGTTTAGGTGAAGAAAGGCTAAAAGTAGTTCGGCATTGGCAAATTGGGGAATAGGCTTAGAGTATGATGTAACTGAAAGGGAGGAGGAATAGAGTAGAGCAACTCCACCTCCTTTTTTATGGGTTCTATCTTTCCTGATGATATTGTAGTTGGGGGGAGCTATTTCAGAATCTTTTATGGAGGGTTTTAGCGATGTTTCAGAGATAGAGAGTATGTCGGGATGGTTATGGAGAAGCCAGGCATGAAGGTTGGGGATTTTGTTGCATATACTTTGAGTGTTTAATGCTGAGAAGGAGAGGGTTTTTACAGATGGAGGGGTGTAAGATGGTGTATATGAGGAGTTGATGGGAGAGGGACCTGGGTTGGGGTGAATGTCACCAGAAAGAAGGGTATTGATTAAATGGTGAAGTTGGAAATAAAGGTCATTGGATAGTTTTGTGTATAGATTGTGGGTTGTATATTTGGTGCTAGTTAGGCTTAGGGTGGTGTGTTTGTGGATGGGGATGAGTCTGAATGGGAAGAGAAGGGAGGGGTTATTGAAGTAAAGATGGGGGCTGATGAATGTTGAAGAGTGTTGGTTTTGTTCAGGGATTGAACTAGTAGTGTGAAAGTGGGGTGAATGGATAGTATTGAAGGGTATGGTAAGGTAGGTTAGATAGGATAGAACAAGAAGTAGTAGTAGATGGGTTATAAATGAGGATGATTTTGCTAGCATAGTTGTAATTTAGGGTTTTAGTTGGGAGGAGGGCTTGAAAAGAGTGGAGTGTATGGTGTAGGTGTAAAAGGGTTGTGGTATGAGTTGATTGGGGAGTGGCTAGGACGGTGAGGTGTGGTATGAGTTGTTAGGGGAGGAGCTAGGAGGGTGAGAGGTGGGAAAAGAGCTAAGTAGGGTGTGGTCAATGGGCTATAAAGCTAGAGGTAGTGGGGGCAGGTGGGAATAGGGGGCAGGGTAGGGGAGCGGAGTAAGCCCATAGGGCGAACGGAGCGGGAAGAGCTAAGAAAGGAAGACCAAGAGATGATGGTAGGGAAAATTCTGATATGACCAGACAGCAAGAACCTAATAATATTCTGTAAGGGCAGAGAGTGGAGAAAAGCAACTCAGTCAACCCCAGAAAATCTTAGAACACAGATGTAATTAAAGAGACTAGAGGTTGAAAAACCTGAGACAATGAAACAGTTTAATGTGAAGAGAAACTGAGTGCAGATAGAGGCAGAAGCTGAAGAAAGATAAAAACAACACTGGCATGAGCTGGAGATGGTGGCCCTTTGTCAAAGACACATGAGTAAAGGGAGTGAAAGCCAAACCCTGAGGTCATTACTACACTGTTTCCTCAGTATAAAAAGGGTGATCGCTTTGATTGTTTTATCCAAGCATTTGAAATGGTATCCATTCAGCTATTTAATTCCTTAGCTCATGAGTAAGGCAATACATTTGCTCAGTAAAATCATTGATGTGGATTGTTGTAATGTATGTCAAAATCACAAACATTTGTTTTGAATGTTTTAAATTTACTCCTGAAGCTTATCGGAAAAAAGTCAGAAAGTATTGAAGAAAAGAAGATGACAGTGTGAGTGATCCTATAACTTTCATAATTGATAACTAGATGTCAGTTCACTACTTTTGAAATGTTTAAATTTTAGGACTAATCACAAAAGTATCCAGCATAGTGGTAGGAAAAAATCTGATATGACCAGATAGCAAGAACCTTTCCTTCCCCATTACAACTCTTTCCTTTCCTTTTCAGTTACAGTTGTATGCATGCTAGTCAACCCTATTGTGTATTAAACACTATTTTCAGTACATCTAGTCATTCAAATACATATCCTCAAGATACAACTTCTCATTTGCTTGGACGAAAAAATGAGGCAGCCATTGGTGAAAATTAAGACCATACAATTGCTTGTATGTACCCTAAAGTATGCTTTAAATTTGAACCTTTCTACACTAAATAACAATTTGCAAGTTAACTCACAAGACCTGTACTTAACTATAAATTGAACTTTGTACAGGTGCTGAACCAGTGTGCATCCACACACATTGATGCTCTCTTTTCCCTTTCCTCCTCTTTCTATATAGCAGAAGCAGTGCAGTACACCCCTGATTAATTGGCTTATCTCCTAGTTTTGGGGCTGCTGTGCCTAACTTAATGTATCTGCTAAAATACTGTCTCTCCTGTTATTATTATTATAAACTCACTTTTATTTAGGACATAAGGATAACTAAAATAGAAAGACTCAGCTTTTACAAAGTACTGTCAACTGCATTCTTACCTTGGTTTCACAGATTGTTTTTCTTAGCAAACTCAATTGCTAAGCTACACTCAGGCTTCACTCCACTCCCCACCCTACCCCCATTTCTCACACCCCCCACTACCTCTAAATTTATACTTCATCAATCCCCACCTTCTGCAGAACAGTCCTATCACACATCTTACTCTAAGTCCCTGACATTTATATCACATTCCAATCAAATCTCTTCACCTTAGGTAGTTACTTGCACAACACTACCTCATAGCTTAGTAATCACTTCATTTCATTCTCTTCCTTTCTGCATCTATCATCCTTCTACATTTCCTTCCATCCATCCTAGTCAATCTCATTACACCTAAGTCATGTCATCCTACTTTTTCTTTACTATCCTCCTTCACCTCTTCCTTTATCTCTTCACATGTAAACCTCCCACAGAATATACCTTTCACACCTCTAATACCATTACCTCATCAATCAGCTTCTTGTTTCCCCCTAGATACTCCATCTCCCCTAGCTTGTTTCCCACTTCCATGCTGTTATACTGTAAACCTAAAATAATCATATACTGCACAAATTAGAAATCAAAAGTAATCATCATCCCAAATAGCTACCCCAAAATACTAAATCCATCCTTTACTATCATCACTCAGTGCCCAGACATCCACCCAAACCCATGTCCCACATGCACTGTCAACTCCAAACAACAGCCTAAAAACTCTAAAAATAATAATCACCAACCACAGAAGCATACGGAATAAAATTGCCAACTCCCATGCCTGGATTAACCACTATAAATCTGATTTCCTTGAAGCCACTGAAACCTGGCTAACCCTTAAAATGAAAGATACTGACATCCTCGCTCCAGGTTATGACATAATTAGACATGATAGAACACACAAGAAAGGAGGCAGAATTGCCTTACTTTATCCAAAGCAGATATCCTATTTTTTCTAATGCACAAATTTTCATCTCTTTCCTTAAAATTAATATGTCCAAAATATTATGCTTTATTGATATATACACACCTCCAAAGCATAGCATTGTAATTCTTAAGGAAATATTAGCTTGAGTTTCAGACTCTGTCCATAATGAAGCAGTCATACTAGGTGATGTTAATATAGACTGGCAGTCTCTCTCCTCAAATCACCTAACCAATAGCATAAATCTCTTTAGCTTTATCCAATTCATCAATTCTCCAACAAGACACAGCAAAAATAATGCTCAACAATCCATCCTGGAATGGATAATAGTCTCTAACCCTTCTAACTACTTCTCATCTGGTATACTCTCAGACTCATTAAGTGACCATTCAGCAGATTATACAGATAGGGCTCCCATACACTTACATAAAGACCATAAACTTAAATCCACCTGCAGACTTAAAAATTCACTCAGGATAGTTTCATTCAAATATTAAACACTATAAACTGGACCCCCTTTCAATTTCTTCCCCTTAATGAAGCTGTAGAGCAATTCAACACACTACTTTTAAGTATTTTTAAATTCTCTCGTCCAACTCTGAACAAAATGTATTAAACATAATCCTGCCCCTTGGCTGACCAAATCCTGGAAACTACTCATGAAAGAAAGAGACCGATCATGGAGAATATGGAACAGGAACAAAAACTATAATGTTTTACAACTATATAGACAACTCTGTAAGCGAGTAAAAAAAAACAAGTCATCTATGACAAAAAGCTATTCCACACTACTTCTCAAGACATTTACAAACATAACCCTAAAAAATTCTGGGCTTCCATCTCATCCCTCCTCAACCCAGGAACTAGAAAGAACCCCAACCCCTATCCAGAAAATGCTCCACAACAAACTGCTATCAAGTTTAACAATTATTTCATAGAATGCATAACTAAACTCACCTGTAATTCTTGCTGCACATCCCCACCCTCACAAACTGACTGCCTTAAACCAATTTCCCCTAGCACTCCACCAAACATACTTGACTGTAAATCATCTCATCCATCTTCACTCTCTTCCACTTCCAAACCCTCCCCTTTTTCCTTCCAAATCTGTCCCTAGATCTTTTATCAAATAACTACTACTCAAGCTTAAACCAAGCTCATCACCTGTAGATAATCTCCTCCCAGAATAGCTAAAACTTGCTGATTACACCATAACCTAGCCTAACAGTAATCTTATTAACAGATCCATAGCAGAATCCAATGTTCCAGACCTATAGAAAATATCTTACATAATCCCACTGCATAAAGGTGGCAATTCAAGTGAAGTAACAGATTTCTGACCTATTTCCATACTCTCCCCCTATCCAACATTCTTGAAAAATGTATTCATCAACTATAGCAGTACCTCCTGCATAATAACCTGATCTCCAGTACCCAACATGGCTTCTGACCTGCCCACAGTACATCCACAACCCTATTGTCAATCACTGATAATGTAAATAAATCAAGATACTCTGACCTCTCTAAAGCTTTTGATATGGTCTTTCACTCTGATCTTCTCTCTAAACTCATCCCCCACTATTAAATGGTTTCACAGCTACCTCACTAACAGACTGCAGTCAGTAAAATGACAAGGGACTACCTCACCACTGATGTCTAACACAATAGGTGCCCTACAAGGATCTATTCTTGGACCTCTACTCTTTAATATTTTCACCACTAACTTGCATACAGCCTCTGGACAAGATAACTTTTTTTCAATATGCAGAGGACTCCACAATCATCTGCTTCTCTTCACTGTAACACAACTACAGCTAAAAACACAGCATGCTTTCACCTTAGTCGAAACATGGCTCACCATGTCTCAACCCATACTTAACCCAAACAAAAGTAAGTTTATCCTTTTCACTCTTAAATCACTCACCCCTGATAAAATATCATTTGAAATATTTTCTTTAAATAAAACTAAAATTGAAATAGTTCCCCTAACCAAATTGCTAGGTGTGACTACTGATGGCAAACTAAAGTTTGACCTACATCTTCAAAGCAGCATCAAGAAAACATACCAGAAATGTGGCTTATTATATAGGAATAAGCATTTTTTGAATACTCCTTCTAAAGCCATGCTAGCCAAGTCGTACATCCTACTCTCTCTACTTTACAGAGTCCCAATTCTGAACAACCTACAAACCTCCATAAAAGCCAAGTTAGAAAGCTGCCATAACAAAATTCCAAAGTTCACATTGAATGTTAAACACTCAGTACACTACTGCAATACTCTACAGTCCATCAACTGGCTTGAACTTCCCAACCTTCTCTCCAGTATCCAACTAATAACTGCACATAATATTATTCACAAGCCTTTACACTGTTCAGCCATCAGTCATTTACTTGACCTGCACATCCCAAACAGAAAACACAGGTCCTGAAACAAACAGCCCTTCACTGTCTCCAAACCCTCCACTTCTTCCAGCCAAAGCCTGTACTACTACTCTGTTGCTAAAGCTCGGAACTCCCTACCACTTAACATCAGAACAGCAACTAATTGTTGTTCCTTTAAATCCTCACTAACAGAATACTTAAACAAATCATGGGTATGTCCCTGCTCCCATCCTGGATGAAACTGACTGTTTGTACTTTCTGTACTCTGTCTCTCCTTGGTAGCTCTCTCTCTGCTCTTTCATTTACATTTCCTCTCTCTCTCCTTCTCTTTAAGTGCACATCCTTACAACTTATACTATTTTAGCACCATGTCTTCCCTCCCTGCTCAAACTATGTGTCCTCTTGCCTCTCCACCTCTTATATTCCTCTCTTTCTCTCTCTAACAGCTCTATCACATCATCTAACTGTAGTTTACCCATTCTATTGTCCTTCTTAACATACTCGACTCTTACCCAATTATTAACTTCAAAGCACAAAACAATCTCTTTTTCCTTAATCCCCCCTCTCTCTTTTGCATCTCTACATTAAAAGAGTGTACTAGAATGCCTTTTCTATCACAAAGACTGTATTACATTGTTAAGACTGTATAATGCCTTTTGTACCTTAACGAACGTACTGTATTGCCTGCCTTTCTCATGTCTTACTATAGCTGTTTTACTGTACTGTATTGCCTTCCTCTTACAAGTTTTACTATAACTGTAATTATTACATTTGTGCCGTGTGTTTTTGTTTATTCTATCATTAAATTTTGTAACGTGGAGCTTTTCTCCCCGGCCTCCACTGAAAAGGGGCTCTTTTTGGCCCAGTCAGACTTTTCTGGTTAACAAATGGCAAATAAATAAATATGTAGACAGACAAAAGGTAATGGTAAATGTATCACAGGAAGGTCCTTTGACAGTAATGTGAAAAGTAAGTGAAGTTAGTTGCACAGTAGAGACAGCTGTTATGAGGCAAAAGCAAACTTTATCCTGTCAGTATGTAAAGCCTTACCAAGACAGAAACACTCTAGTACTTCATTTATCTACTCAGTTACAAGCAGAATCAGAAAGAAACCTGGTAGAAGATCTCCTCAGTGGAGCTTGAAGTGATGCCTTCATAGGTTAGTTAGTACTATTAGAGCAGCTATCCACTAAACAGATTCAATAAATCAAAGTAGTGCAATAAGAACATGTTCGGGAGGTGCTGAGCAAACTTGAAAGAGCATGGTTAATTGTCAGTGTAAAAAATGTCAAATAAAATCAGAAAAGGGTCTTACCCTGTTGCTAACAATGGGTAGTGTAACTTAAAATATAACTATTACCTCAGTTTTCATTTCTTATTTGTTTAATTTGTAGTGAATAATTAAAAATATACTAATGACTAACACCTTATGCCTGGGACAATATTAAAACCTATTGATTTATTTAAATGTTTCATTTTTTTACTCTTTAATGTTGTTTTTCTTACAAATCAAAACAAATAGACATGCTTCAAAATCAACTTTGAGGAGCATAAAATGATTTATAACATTATCAAGTTATAAAGCCATGCATCCACAAGGAAGTTAACTTTTTGACATGAAATCAGTTGTAAATATTTTGGATGCTGTTTAAGGCATGTGCAATGATGGTACTTGCAGTTAGGTTAAAGAGAGTTTCTAGTTTTTCCTTAATTCCTAAATAATGTAAATGATATCTGCACATAATGTCTGAAAGCTTTAGATACCATCAGGCATTTATCATTAATCGCATCTGGAAGAATTTTATATACAGACATACAATTCCAAGTTTATAATATATGTAGCTATAGCTTTTCTGTTTAAAATGCAACAAGGATTGTTTCATATACCACCCAAACTATTTACATTAGTAATAATACAGCAATATCCTTCTGTATTGGTCTTTTTGGATCTTACAGATTTCATTTAATTAATGTTAGGTAAAGGAGTTCTGCTGCTACAGTACCTGTTTACAAAGAGGCTCTCTTCCTCTTTTGGTTTTTTAGAATGACTTCAGTTTTGATTTTGTGGAAGTGTCATCACAAGTTAAGAAGTATATATGAGACAAGGTCTCTTATAAACAGAGGCAGACAGTAAACATTCCCCTGACTAACATATCCCTGACATAACCTTTCAGAAACCTCCTAACATACCCCTCCAAACAAACATACCCTTCCTACAAATGTATCCCCATCAATTAAGATACACATGTTACAAGGGGGCACAATTGAGTTGGGTTGCATGGGTAGGCTTATAATAGCCCTAGTGGTCGTTAACCTAATATATACCTATGAACCTATAAATTTTATTGTTACTAACCCTTGGAATAAAGCTATGGTATATGCTGACTCAACAAAATGAAGAGAGAGTTTGCAAACAGTTGCACCTAATCCTGGTCAAGGGTATGTCATTATTTTTGGGGATTAAGGGACTTTTTGGTAGCAACATCTGCCTACTGATTTTTTTTTTTTTTTTTTTTTGGCATTGGATATGGTTAGGTGATTTGGTTGTTTGGCAAAGTGGTTTGAGATTGTGCACTGTTAGACCTACACTCTGCAGCAGTCCTGGATGTGATTCCTAGACTCTTTGCATGCCTACAGTGTGGTTCTGAGCATATCATTTAACCAGACAATGCTCCCAGGTCATCACTGAAAAAAGAACTGTGTGTCCAGTGGGCTTTCCCAGTAAACAAATAATGTATCTTATGATGTGTATCACCTGATAATAATATAATAGAAAAATAATCATGTTTTTATTTCATTTATTTAGATTTAACTTATGAGACAGCATATGTAGTCAATATAATTAAAACTGGTTTGCATTACTTGTACTATTCACATTATAAAAAAACATGTTCAATATTTATGCCCAGATATTTTTCTTTTCTCTTTCTTCTTTTCAATTAGGAGTGGCTGTACTGATTGCTCCAGATGTTCCAGTGCATGTTTCAATTGAGAGCAACAAACATTTCTGCTTGCAAACACCTCCTAGTTCAGAACAAATCCCTCTCCAGTACACAGTATGTGTAGGTGAAAATATCAAGTCTGTCCATCAGGAAGTTGGATGTCACCTCTATGATCATCAGCAACGAATGATTCCAAATATTAACATATTATGGTAACAAACCATTAAAAAATATGTCTCTGCATGATCAAGTATGTGTAGCATGTGAAAGAAGCAAAGGAGAATATGAAAATATGTACAGTTCTGAATCTCCTTTATGCAAAACTAGCAGTGGTGGATAATTGAGTAACTCAATTCTAACTTGCAGAAAACCAGAACTTACATGCCTGTGTTATTGGAAAATGTGTTGATAATGAGGCAATTATAAGACCTATTCAGACATCAAGTACCATTTAGATAGATAAATTGAGATGAGTGAACAAATACACACACACACACACACACACACACACACACACACACACACACACACACACACACACACACACACACACTCACACACACACTCACACACACACACACACACACACACACACACATGCCATATGACATCACAGTAGGTTTAACAGTGGATGATCACTTCTAATTTAGCAATGCACCATGACAGAAAGTGCATAAATCCTATTTTACCCTTGGTGAGTAGTGCTGTTTGGTCTTGAGAAAGCAATCAGAGTAGCCAGACTAGAGATCACCCCAGTGTCAGTAAATAGGTTCCCGGGTTCATAGATATTCAAGGCCACTGTATTCCATGACCATTCTCATCTTGCCATTTCCCTCATCAGGCAGCACCTCTTTTCTCCTGGAGGGTAATACCAGTCAATCCTGAAGTTAACTTGTGGAAACCCATCCTGTCATCTAGTTTATACTTAACTAGCAGAGGCAGTTTATTCCAGAGATTTGGGAGGGGCTGGGTACATACCTCTCCCATTGTGTTTTGTTTATCTGTTGGTGAAAACTTAAGTCCCTGATTCAAGTATTAGTGGATATATTGTACTTGCAGAGAAAAAGGAGGCCCAGGACAATCAGGTCTCTAATGATATGCTAAGCATTACAGATCCTTCCTTTCAAAAGTCTGTAAGAAACAGAATAAAAGCATTGAGTTTCCTCTCTTGGTAGGTCAGGGAGTTTAGGCCTGTAATCTTTTGGTTAGGAAGCTTTGAGGTCGTTCTCATTGATTGATATGTTTAGTGGAATGCATTTGAAAGGAGGCATTGTACTTGATAAATGGCCGGATCAATGCAGAGTATAGAGGAGGGATTACCTTTTAGACCTTGATAATATTCCTTTGCCAAGTAGCTGGGCTAAATAAAACAACTTCCTAAACATTGTTGTTATATGGTATTCTAAACAGAGGTTTCTATCAACCTAGGTCCCTAACTACATTTTCATTTTGTAGAAGTGTGTTGTCACCGTAATGTGATGAGAGGAGGAGTTATCTACCAAAAGTGGTGATATTACATTTTGTAGCACTTAATTTGCACCCATTTTGTAGTATAGCATGAGTTTACTAAGGAATTTCATTCTGGAGCGTTATAGGAATGACACTGCTGTTGGGTATTGGCATTATACAGAAGCATCAGTATAAAAAGAAATGTTTTACCTCTTTAAAATAGCAATTTTATTACTGGCACTCCATTTTTTTCCATCTCTGTCGACTGTTAATCAACAAGAATAAAATTAAGATGCACTGCATATGTGCAAACCATTGAATGATGAAATGCATTTACTGTGCATTGAAAAACTACAGCTTGTGCCACTGTAAATGTGGCATAAGAAACAAAAACATGGATTTAGTTATTTAAATGGGAAAAACAGAAATGTTTTAAAAGTAAGTAAGTGCATTTTAATTACAATTAAATTTATTTGTGGGGAGTCTTAAAACATGATCTGTATTTCAGGTTACTTATTGAATCTGTTGAGCTTTACCTCCTGAATGGAGTACAGGGCACTTTAATGGGAGGTAAAATATAGCTATAATACTGACAGAGCTAGGAACTATGCAGGGATTTGCTCTCACCTAGCCAGGTTTGGTTCTAAGGGTAAAGGCTGAGGGGAGCAAATAAATGGGCCAAATGGAAGTAAATCCCTATATCATTCCTGATCCTGACTATTATATCATGACAGAACATTTACATTTTTTATGGTTGGGTACAGTATTAGTTTACAGTTTCTGAGCACTAAGCATGCTCAGTGATGCAAGTTACAGCACTGGATCATCCTGAAAGTGAAAAAAACATAATACAGCTAACTGGTTTAGTTTTAGTTCATACCTATTTCTGATTTTTGTCAGGCTAGCATTGTTATTTGGCGTGCTGAAGTCAAAGACTGAAGCCTAGAGTTAGGAATGCATCATCTCTGGCTATGTTACTTTATGTGACTTTACTAGTGAAAATTGAAGCTGGGAGGAATGCAGTCTGACAGGAGGTCACTGACCAGTTGTTAAGCAGATTTAACCTCCCAAGTCAGTCATGCTTTCTGATAATCTGAATAATAGAAAGTAGATCACATAACTCCTGAAACTGTACATGTTTTAGATGGCTATCAAACTTGTAAGTAAAGTCACAAGTTCACTAGGTATTACACATCGGAATTAAAATTTTTATTTATTTATTTAACATTTGTTTACCGGGAAAGTCCAACTTGGAACAAAGCCAATTTTCAGTGGAGGCCCAGGAGAAATGCTCCAGATGTATGCCTTTGAAACATGGGAGGCAACCAGAGCACCTGGAAGAAACACACACGAACACAGAGAGGACATGCATACTCTGCACAGAAGGCTACCTAGCCAATAATCGAACCGGAGAGTCTCTTGCTGTAAGGTGACAATGCTACTGCTGCACCACTGCACCATCCACATATTTCTTCTATTCTGTTTTATTAATTTTAATAAGACCTTCTTACGTCATCACTTGCTGAACTGCCTACAGTTCTACCACCTCCACTGTCCCTGTTCTCACCTCACTAAGTATTCTCTTCTCTTCTTACATCATCACTTCCTGAACTGCCTACAGTTCTACCACCTCCACTCTCCCTGTTCTCACCTCACTAAGTATTCTCTTCTCTTCTTACATCACCACTTCCTGAACTGCCTACAGTTCTACCACCTCCACTGTCCCTGTTCTCACCTCACTAAGTATTCTCTTCTCTTCTTACATCATCACTTCCTGAACTGCCTACAGTTTTGCCACCTCAACTGTCCCTGTTCTCCTCCCTATACAAGGGACTTGTCCTTAATGTTGCCTCCCATTCTCCCTTCTCCTGTGTCTCGGCTTGTGACATCCTTATCATATTGCTTCCAATTAAGCGTATGCTCATCTGCTCCATTCCTCCCAAAGCCTCTCTATCCATTTCTTTCTCTCTCACTCATTTTAATCTCATGACCCAGTTTAGGCAATGCCTTCTCACAACTGTCTCTGTCAGTCTTGTCTTTCAGTTCACTGATAGCATTCTTTACCCATCCTTTCATATACTCTGTCTCAGGATTTTCCTCTTTAGTCCAGGTACTGCTTCCGTTCTTCTTTGCCATTATGCAGAATTACAACCCATTGTCAACTACCTTATCATAGTTCGCTTTCCAAACCTTCATCATCTCTCCCCATAATCTTGAAAGTTTTTTACATCCTTACTAGATATTACGGTTACTTTCATCACGCTTATATCTAAATCATGATGCTGCTGAACAAAAGCAAAGTAATATATATATATATATATATATATATATATATATACATGACATCATGTAAATCTATGCAGCTTTCTAATCTGTGCATCATATATCAGCAAAATCATCCCCATCATCTTGCCCATGTCCCTTCCATTTCTGCATCTCTATTCTGTAGTTCATTTTCTCCTTCTTGGTTGTTTCTGATATTTGTAAAACCACATCCCCATCTCTCTCCTAATAGCCGCATTGTCCAACTCCCTTCAAACCTCTCTCACGCTTTCATTTTCTGTTCCTACTTTCAGAACCACTGTATGCATCATAAAATCCAACATTTTCTACTCAGTACGCTCCTTCCCTATCTTCGGTCTGCATTTCCTCAGTCTTTTTCCTTTCCTTACACATGAATTACATATCCATTACACCATATTAACTGCCTTGTCACTTGGTGAGGTTGGCACATGCTTAATTAAATATAATATGTGGGCCAAGAATCATTATCCTAGTTAACCTTACTCAGTCCAGCCATGTCCCAGTCCTTTCAATTCACCTAACTTACAACTATATTTGCTTTGTAACATCTGCCCTTTCTTCTTCCTTAACTCTGAAACCAAAGAGTACGTATACTTTTATCACAAAAATATTTCAGTCATTTTACCTCACTTGGTAGATCCCATGCCATTCCCCCTGGCCTTCTTGTGGCACTATCCATAAACATCATCATCATCATCAACCCCCTTGTTCCCATTTTCGACATGGGGCTGAGGTGTTGTGTCAACTGTTGCCATCTCTTTCAGTTCAAAGCCACTCTTCTGCCTTCTTTGACACTCAAGCCTGACTGTCGCAGATCTCTCACACAATCCTGCCACCTCTTTGCTGGATCCCCTCATTCCCTCTTGCCTTATTCCTGTCTGTTTCAAATCTTCTTCACCAGGCTATCTTCTGCTTTTCTACACATTTGCCCAAGCCACTGTAATCTGCTCTCTTTGACTTTTTCTGCAACTGGAGCTACTTCAGGTTCTTCTCTTATGTCCTCATTTCTTAATCGATCCCACAGTGTGCATCCTAGCACCCAGCTGAGATACTTCATCTCATCACCTCTAGCTTCCTCAACTGTTCGGTTTTAACTACTCAAGTTTCTTTACTATACAGTAGTACTGGTCACACCACTGTTTTGTACACCTTACTTTTCATTTTCTTTGGCATTCTTCTGTCATACCCTATGCCTGATACTCTATGCCAGTTGGTTGCAGCCCCGCTGATTCTAGCTTTGTCCTCTTCACTCAGACTACCCTTCCCCTCAGCTTTGTCCTCTTTACTCAAACTATCCTTCTCCTCAGTCACCCTCCCAGATACCTGAAGCTGTTAACCTATTCCACTGTCTTCCCATCTATCTCAATTCTCCACTTTTTATTTCTCCCATTTGCTGCCATTGCAACTGTCTTATCTATACTCATTTTTATTCCACATGCCTTCAGTTTTGCATTCCATTCTCCTATCCTTTGCTGAAGTTCTTACTCAGAGTCTGCATGTAATGCTGTATTGTCTGCATACAGCAACTTTTGTTGATTTGTCCCCACCAGCCTACTTGCTAATGTAGTCCATCACCAGTATGAACAGAGCTGAACCCTGATGCACACCCATTCCCACTTGGAACCCGTCTGTGAGACTGAATACTATATGTACTTGTGTCACTGGGTCCTTGTACATAGCCTGCACTAATTCTACCACTGTTTCTGGGACTCTGAAGCACCACAGGATTGCCCAAATCAACTTTCTAGGGACCTTGTCATATGCTTTCCCCAAGTCTATGAATGCCCAGATGAACTTTTTGCTCATCTCTAGCTTCTTCTCAACTGTCTGTCTCACTGCAAACATTGGATCAATTGTGCTGCCTCCTGGTCTGAATTTGAACTTCTCATCTCCCATCTTACTTTCTGCTACTCTGCATATTCGTTTATCAATCACGCTCTCCAGAACTTTCAAGTCATGTGACAGGAGTTTGATACTTCTGCCTTCTTGAACACTGGCACTAGTATGCTTATTCTCCTGTCATCTGGGATACGCCTTTCTTTTCGCACTTCTCCCTCAGGAGCCATGTCTCTGCTATCTCACCCATCTGCTGTGACCTCATCTGATCCAGCTGTTTTCCCCTGACTTCATTTTTCTTAGTGCTGTTCTTATTTCTTCTAGTGTGGGTTCCTCCTTTTTTCTCATCATAGGTTGTGTCTGGGCTCTAAAAGCTTCTGTGGGGTTTTCTTCATTCAGAAGCTGCTGGAAATATTCATGCCATTTGCTTCTGATTGTTGCTCACATCCCTTATGAAGGATATCTGAATATCTTCTTTATCTTTCTGTCTTTGCCTTGCAACCTAATATAATTTATTTGTGCCATCTAATGAGTCACTTTCCTGAAGTTGGTAGAGTGCCTCTGCTGCCTTGATCTTTGCTATTTTTGCAACTACTCTCTTAGCATCTTTGTTAGCCAACCAGTATTCCTTCCTATCCTGGTTTGTCTTTTCTATTTCGCACTTTTTTTCTGCACTGCCTTCTTTTGATGACTTCCTGGACGCCTGCATTCCACCACCACCTTTCCTTATGTACCTTATTTCCATACCTGGCTCAGCCACATGTTCTATAGTCCTTACACATGCTGTTTTGAGGTTCTGCCATTCTCCGTCAACTCCACCTATTTCCTCTTATTCTTTAGGTACTAGAGCTCTAAGTAATTCCTTGAGCTGTTGTGCTTTCTCTCCAGTCAACTACCACAATTAGTTTCTTTAGATGATATTCCTACTCCATGTCCTACCAAAAATATTTCCTTTTTTAAATAAAGAATGCATTCTTTCAGTTTCTATGGCAGAGTCTATACCCCACATTTCCAAGAACAAGAAAGTCATCTGCAGATGAATG